>NW_026778064.1:0-47698 GCF_028023285.1 Balaenoptera ricei
AAAACGCATACGCCCTTTTTGGCCAACCAAGCAACCTGGAAAGGCAAATCAGCGCTACAAAGAAGCCTCGCTTCCCATCGGTCAAAAGGGCCATGCTGAATAAAGTGTCAAAACCAGAAATGCAGGACAGGCCATGGAGAAATGGGAGACTTGCTACGCTGATGGGCGGGCTGTAAATTGCCAACAGCCACTCTGGAGAAGTGTACGGTGTGTCCTGAAACATCTAAAAAACTCCGCTTAGAGAGCATAGGGCACTTCCACTCATGGGCGTATAAATTGGGAAAACTAAAAATCAGCAAGACACAGGCACCCCAAAGTTTAGGGCTGCTCCGTTGACAAGAACCTCCACTTCGTTACACCTGAAATATCCCAGGAAAGAGAAGAATGGATAAAGAAGTTGTGGTCCTTATGTACAATGGAATATCACTCAGCCATGAAATCAACGTCATAAGGCTAGGAGCAGCATGATGAGTGGAATTAGGTACGACGATTCTAAGTGAAATAAGTCACACAGAAAAAGACACTTATCATAAGATATCACTTATAGAGGGAATGTAAAAACCGCTACACTTGAACTGAATTACAAAACAGAACAGAGTCGCACGTTTAGAAAACACACTGTGGCTGTTAACGGGAAAGGTGAGTTGGGGTGATGCATAAAACAAGGGTTTCAAATTAGCTCAGATACCGTTCCATAAACCCAATATGTAATAGACAAGACCTACTCCTTGCTCAGTGAACTGGACTCAACACCCCCTATTCACCGCCCAGGAATATATCTGACTAGTAAGAATCTTAAAACCTATGTATTGCTATCTCTCTGTAAGTGAGTCAAGTGGGTGTAAAGCGGCATAAACACAGCAGTGCAAAGCAGCTAAACCCCATTATAAAAATCAATTACTTTTAAAAACCCGTGAAACAAAGACAGTGAAAGAGAGAGAAATTCTTACAAAATTCGTTCAGGGGCTGCGATGCTACCTGGATTGACCATATCTAGACTCACAGCTGATTGAGACATAAGGGTGGACACTCTTGGGGCTGAGAGGTGTGGTGAGGTTGGGTGAGCTAACGCAGACCCTGTAAAGTTATACGGCGTGGTACCCATCCCATGGGTTCCAAATCTCCAGGTTCAAGGGCATCTTCCTACATCGAAAACATGCATGAGAAACCCAGAAGATGGTACACCGTGTGATCAGGAAAGGTTTCTAAAACGCACCTCATTTCTCATCTCCTTGTGCTCTGGTTCGCCATTCCAGGCGCTTTACTAGCAATCTCCCTCCTTGGAGAATCAGCACCTTTAACCTCCTGTTCCGTACAGGTTGCAATTTGTCCTGAGGATGAACGGGAAGAGGGGGAACCAATGAGAGACTAGCTCTAGGTGTTGGGACAGGCACAGGTCACTCTATTTTCCCATCAGGAAGAAGAATCAACCACAGGCTCAGCCTGCCGCCCGGAGCCAGAATAGGGCCTGAAGCAATCCTGCGCTTTTGCGGCCAGCTCCCAAGAAAGCGAGTTGAAAAATGAAGCTCAGGGGCACTGCAATTCACAAACCTGCAGAGTTAGAAATGATAACTCTCGTCCACAAATATATGGAGGGAAGGCAACGAAGAGGATTTGAAAGCAAGGCAGAATTGCAGGAAACAGATTTCAGGAGGTTGATTCGAATCGCCTTTAAAGCACAGGAAAAGCGGCAAAACCTCGACAATGATGCCCTTGGCCAAAAAGGGCGTATGCGTTTTTTCCTGAATATATTCAGGAAAAAACGCATACGCCCTTTTTGGCCAACCGAGCAACCTGGAAAGGCAAATCAGCGCTACAAAGAAGTCTCGCTTCCCATCGGTCAAAAGGGCCATGCTGAATAAAGTGTCAAAACCAGAAATGCAGGAAAGCCCATGGAGAAATGGGAGCCTTGCTACGCTGATGGGCGGGCTGTAAATTGCCAACAGCCACTCTGGAGAAGTGTACGGTGTGTCCTGAAACATCTAAAAATCTCAGCTTAGAGATCATAGGGCACTTCCACTCATGGGCGTATAAATTGGGAAAACTAAAAATCAGCAAGACACAGGCACCCCAAAGTTTAGGGCTGCTCCGTTGACAAGAACCTCCACTTCGTTACACCTGAAATATCCCAGGAAAGAGAAGAATGGATAAAGAAGTTGTGGTCCTTATGTACAATGGAATATCACTCAGCCATGAAATCAACGTCATAAGGCTAGGAGCAGCATGATGAGTGGATTTAGGTACGACGATTCTAAGTGAAATAAGTCACACAGAAAAAGACACTTATCATAAGATATCACTTATAGAGGGAATGTAAAAACCGCTACCCTTGAACTGAATTACAAAACGGAACAGAGTCGCACCTTTAGAAAACACACTATGGCTGTTAACGGGAAAGGTGAGGTGAGGTGATGCATAAAACAAGGGTTTCAAATTAGCTCAGATACCGTTCCATAAACCCAATATGTAATAGACAAGACCTACTCCTTGCTCAGTGAAGTGGACTCAACACCCCCTATTCACCGCCCAGGAATATATCTGACTAGTAAGAATCTTAAAACCTATGTATTGCTATCTCTCTGTAAGTGAGTCAAGTGGGTGTAAAGCAGCATAAACACAGCAGTGCAAAACAGCTAAACCCCATTATAAAAATTAATTACTTTTAAAAACCCGTGAAACAAAGACAGTGAACGAGAGAGAAATTCTTACAAAATTCGTTCAGGGGCTGCGATGCCACCTGGATTGACCATATCTAGACCCACAGCTGATTGAGACATAAGGGTGGACACTCTTGGGGCTGAGAGGTGTGGTGAGGTTGGGTGAGCTAACGCAGACCCTGTAAAGTTATACGGCGTGGTACCCATCCCATGGGTCCCAAATCTCCAGGTTCAAGGGCATCTTCCTACATCGAAAACATGCATGAGAAACCCAGAAGATGGTACACCGTGTGATCGGGAAAGGTTTCTAAAACGCACCTCATTTCTCATCTCCTTGTGCTCCGGTTCGCCATTCCAGCCGCTTTACTAGCAATCTCCCTCCTTGGAGAATCAGCACCTTTAACCTCCTGTTCCGTACAGGTTGCAATTTGTCCTGAGGATGAACGGGAAGAGGGGGAGCCAATGAGAGACTAGCTCTAGGTGTTGGGACAGGCACAGGTCACTCTATTTTCCCATCAGGAAGAAGAATCAACCACAGGCTCAGCCTGCCGCCCGGAGCCAGAATAGGGCCTGAAGCAATCCTGCGCTTTTGCGGCCAGCTCCCAAGAAAGCGAGTTGAAAAATCGAGCTCAGGGGCCCTGCAATTCACAAACCTGCAGACTTAGAAATGATAACTCTCGTCCACAAATATATGGAGGGAAGGCAACGAAGAGGATTGGGAAGCAAGGCAGAATTGCAGGAAACAGATTTCAGGAGGTAGATTCGAATCGCCTTTAAAGCACAGGAAAAGCGGCAAAACCTCGACAATGATGCCCTTGGCCAAAAAGGGCGTATGCGTGTTTTCCTGAATATATTCAGGACAAAACGCATACGCCCTTTTTGGCCAACCAAGCAACCTGGAAAGGCAAATCAGCGCTACAAAAAGTCTCGCTTCCCATCGGTCAAAAGGGCCAAGCTGAATAAAGTGTCAAAACCAGAAATGCAGGACAGGCCATGGAGAAATGGGAGCCTTGCTACGCTGATGGGCGGGTTGTAAATTGCCAACAGCCACTCTGGAGAAGTGTACGGTGTGTCCTGAAACATCTAAAAAACTCAGCTTAGAGAGCATAGGGCACTTCCACTCATGGGCGTATAAATTGGGAAAACTAAAAATCAGCAAGACACAGGCACCCCAAAGTTTAGGGCTGCTCCGTTGACAAGAACCTCCACTTCGCTACACCTGAAATATCCCAGGAAAGAGAAGAATGGATAAAGAAGTTGTGGTCCTTATGTACAATGGAATATCACTCAGCCATGAAATCAACGTCATAAGGCTAGGAGCAGCATGATGAGTGGATTTAGGTACGACGATTCTAAGTGAAATAAGTCACACAGAAAAAGACACTTATCATAAGATATCACTTATAGAGGGAATGTAGAAACCGCTACCCTTTAACTGAATTACAAAACAGAACAGAGTCCCACGTTTAGAAAACACACTATGGCTGCTTAACGGGAAAGGTGAGTTGGGGTGATGCATAAAACAGGGGTTTCAAATTAGCTCAGATACCGTTCCATAAACCCAATATGTAATAGACAAGACCTACTCCTTGCTCAGTGAACTGGACTCAACACCCCCTATTCACCGCCCAAGAATATAACTGACTAGTAAGAATCTTAAAACCTATGTATTGCTATCTCTCTGTAAGTGAGTCAAGTGGGTGTAAAGCGGCATAAATACAGCAGTGAAAAGCAGCTAAACCCCATTCTAAAAATCAATTACTTTTAAAAACCCGTGAAACAAAGACAGTGAAAGAGATAGAAATGCTTACAAAATTCGTTCAGAGGCTGTGCTGCCACCTGGATTGACCATATCTAGACCCACAGCTGATTGAGACATAAGGCTGGACACTCTTGGAGCTGAGAGGTTTGGTGAGGTTGGGTGAGCTAACGCAGACCCTTTAAAGTAATACGGCGTGGTACCCATCCCATGGGTCCCAAATCTCCAGTTTCAAGGGCATCTTCCTACATGAAAAACATGCATGAGAAACCCAGAAGATGGTACACCGTGTGATCGGGAAAGGTTTCTAAAACGCACCTCATTTCTCATCTCCTTGTGCTCCGGTTCGCCATTCCAGCCGCTTTACTAGCAATCTCCCTCCTTGGAGAAGCAGCACCTTTAACCTCCTGTTCCGTACAGGTTGCAATTTGTCCTGAGGATGAACGGTAAGAGGGGGAGCCAATGAGAGACTAGCCCTAGGTGTTGGGACAGGCACAGGTCACTCTATTTTCCCATCAGGAAGAAGAATCAACCACAGGCTCAGCCTGCCGCCCAGAGCCAGAATAGGGCCTGAAGCAATCCTGCGCTTTTGCGGCCAGCTCCCAAGAAAGCGAGTTGAAAAATGGAGCTCAGGGGCACTGCAATTCACAAACCTGCAGAGTAAGAAATGATAACTCTCGTCCACAAATAGATTGAGGGAAGGCAACGAAGAGGATTTGAAAGCAAGGCAGAATTGCAGGAAACAGATTTCAGGAGGCAGATTCGAATCGCCTTTAAAGCACAGGAGAAGCGGCAAAACCTCGACAATGATGCCCTTGGCCAAAAAGGGCGTATGCGTTTTTTCCTGAATATATTCAGGAAAAAACGCATACGCCCTTTTTGGCCAACCAAGCAACCTGGAAAGGCAAATCAGCGCTACAAAGAAGCCTCGCTTCCCATCGGTCAAAAGGGCCATGCTGAATAAAGTGTCAAAACCAGAAATGCAGGACAGGCCATGGAGAAATGGGAGACTTGCTACGCTGATGGGCGGGCTGTAAATTGCCAACAGCCACTCTGGAGAAGTGTACGGTGTGTCCTGAAACATCTAAAAAACTCCGCTTAGAGAGCATAGGGCACTTCCACTCATGGGCGTATAAATTGGGAAAACTAAAAATCAGCAAGACACAGGCACCCCAAAGTTTAGGGCTGCTCCGTTGACAAGAACCTCCACTTCGTTACACCTGAAATATCCCAGGAAAGAGAAGAATGGATAAAGAAGTTGTGGTCCTTATGTACAATGGAATATCACTCAGCCATGAAATCAACGTCATAAGGCTAGGAGCAGCATGATGAGTGGAATTAGGTACGACGATTCTAAGTGAAATAAGTCACACAGAAAAAGACACTTATCATAAGATATCACTTATAGAGGGAATGTAAAAACCGCTACACTTGAACTGAATTACAAAACAGAACAGAGTCGCACGTTTAGAAAACACACTGTGGCTGTTAACGGGAAAGGTGAGTTGGGGTGATGCATAAAACAAGGGTTTCAAATTAGCTCAGATACCGTTCCATAAACCCAATATGTAATAGACAAGACCTACTCCTTGCTCAGTGAACTGGACTCAACACCCCCTATTCACCGCCCAGGAATATATCTGACTAGTAAGAATCTTAAAACCTATGTATTGCTATCTCTCTGTAAGTGAGTCAAGTGGGTGTAAAGCGGCATAAACACAGCAGTGCAAAGCAGCTAAACCCCATTATAAAAATCAATTACTTTTAAAAACCCGTGAAACAAAGACAGTGAAAGAGAGAGAAATTCTTACAAAATTCGTTCAGGGGCTGCGATGCTACCTGGATTGACCATATCTAGACTCACAGCTGATTGAGACATAAGGGTGGACACTCTTGGGGCTGAGAGGTGTGGTGAGGTTGGGTGAGCTAACGCAGACCCTGTAAAGTTATACGGCGTGGTACCCATCCCATGGGTTCCAAATCTCCAGGTTCAAGGGCATCTTCCTACATCGAAAACATGCATGAGAAACCCAGAAGATGGTACACCGTGTGATCAGGAAAGGTTTCTAAAACGCACCTCATTTCTCATCTCCTTGTGCTCTGGTTCGCCATTCCAGGCGCTTTACTAGCAATCTCCCTCCTTGGAGAATCGGCACCTTTAACCTCCTGTTCCGTACAGGTTGCAATTTGTCCTGAGGATGAACGGGAAGAGGGGGAACCAATGAGAGACTAGCTCTAGGTGTTGGGACAGGCACAGGTCACTCTATTTTCCCATCAGGAAGAAGAATCAACCACAGGCTCAGCCTGCCGCCCGGAGCCAGAATAGGGCCTGAAGCAATCCTGCGCTTTTGCGGCCAGCTCCCAAGAAAGCGAGTTGAAAAATGAAGCTCAGGGGCACTGCAATTCACAAACCTGCAGAGTTAGAAATGATAACTCTCGTCCACAAATATATGGAGGGAAGGCAACGAAGAGGATTTGAAAGCAAGGCAGAATTGCAGGAAACAGATTTCAGGAGGTTGATTCGAATCGCCTTTAAAGCACAGGAAAAGCGGCAAAACCTCGACAATGATGCCCTTGGCCAAAAAGGGCGTATGCGTTTTTTCCTGAATATATTCAGGAAAAAACGCATACGCCCTTTTTGGCCAACCGAGCAACCTGGAAAGGCAAATCAGCGCTACAAAGAAGTCTCGCTTCCCATCGGTCAAAAGGGCCATGCTGAATAAAGTGTCAAAACCAGAAATGCAGGAAAGCCCATGGAGAAATGGGAGCCTTGCTACGCTGATGGGCGGGCTGTAAATTGCCAACAGCCACTCTGGAGAAGTGTACGGTGTGTCCTGAAACATCTAAAAATCTCAGCTTAGAGATCATAGGGCACTTCCACTCATGGGCGTATAAATTGGGAAAACTAAAAATCAGCAAGACACAGGCACCCCAAAGTTTAGGGCTGCTCCGTTGACAAGAACCTCCACTTCGTTACACCTGAAATATCCCAGGAAAGAGAAGAATGGATAAAGAAGTTGTGGTCCTTATGTACAATGGAATATCACTCAGCCATGAAATCAACGTCATAAGGCTAGGAGCAGCATGATGAGTGGATTTAGGTACGACGATTCTAAGTGAAATAAGTCACACAGAAAAAGACACTTATCATAAGATATCACTTATAGAGGGAATGTAAAAACCGCTACCCTTGAACTGAATTACAAAACGGAACAGAGTCGCACCTTTAGAAAACACACTATGGCTGTTAACGGGAAAGGTGAGGTGAGGTGATGCATAAAACAAGGGTTTCAAATTAGCTCAGATACCGTTCCATAAACCCAATATGTAATAGACAAGACCTACTCCTTGCTCAGTGAAGTGGACTCAACACCCCCTATTCACCGCCCAGGAATATATCTGACTAGTAAGAATCTTAAAACCTATGTATTGCTATCTCTCTGTAAGTGAGTCAAGTGGGTGTAAAGCAGCATAAACACAGCAGTGCAAAACAGCTAAACCCCATTATAAAAATCAATTACTTTTAAAAACCCGTGAAACAAAGACAGTGAAAGAGAGAGAAATTCTTACAAAATTCGTTCAGGGGCTGCGATGCCACCTGGATTGACCATATCTAGACCCACAGCTGATTGAGACATAAGGGTGGACACTCTTGGGGCTGAGAGGTGTGGTGAGGTTGGGTGAGCTAACGCAGACCCTGTAAAGTTATACGGCGTGGTACCCATCCCATGGGTCCCAAATCTCCAGGTTCAAGGGCATCTTCCTACATCGAAAACATGCATGAGAAACCCAGAAGATGGTACTCCGTGTGATCGGGAAAGGTTTCTAAAACGCACCTCATTTCTCATCTCCTTGTGCTCCGGTTCGCCATTCCAGCCGCTTTACTAGCAATCTCCCTCCTTTGAGAAGCAGCACCTTTAACCTCCTGTTCCGTTCAGGTTGCAATTTGTCCTGAGGATGAACGGGAAGAGGGGGAGCCATTGAGAGACTAGCCCTAGGTGTTGGGACAGGCACAGGTCACTCTATTTTCCCATCAGGAAGAAGAATTAACCACAGGCTCAGCCTGCCGCCCAGAGCCAGAATAGGGCCTGAAGCAATCCTGCGCTTTTGCGGCCAGCTCCCAAGAAAGCGAGTTGAAAAATGGAGCTCAGGGGCACTGCAATTCACAAACCTGCAGAGTAAGAAATGATAACTCTCGTCCACAAATAGATTGAGGGAAGGCAACGAAGAGGATTTGAAAGCAAGGCAGAATTGCAGGAAACAGATTTCAGGAGGCAGATTCGAATCGCCTTTAAAGCACAGGAGAAGCGGCAAAACCTCGACAATGATGCCCTTGGCCAAAAAGGGCGTATGCGTTTTTTCCTGAATATATTCAGGAAAAAACGCATACGCCCTTTTTGGCCAACCGAGCAACCTGGAAAGGCAAATCAGCGCTACAAAGAAGCCTCGCTTCCCATCGGTCAAAAGGGCCATGCTGAATAAAGTGTCAAAACCAGAAATGCAGGACAGGCCATGGAGAAATGGGAGACTTGCTACGCTGATGGGCGGGCTGTAAATTGCCAACAGCCACTCTGGAGAAGTGTACGGTGTGTCCTGAAACATCTAAAAAACTCCGCTTAGAGAGCATAGGGCACTTCCACTCATGGGCGTATAAATTGGGAAAACTAAAAATCAGCAAGACACAGGCACCCCAAAGTTTAGGGCTGCTCCGTTGACAAGAACCTCCACTTCGTTACACCTGAAATATCCCAGGAAAGAGAAGAATGGATAAAGAAGTTGTGGTCCTTATGTACAATGGAATATCACTCAGCCATGAAATCAACGTCATAAGGCTAGGAGCAGCATGATGAGTGGAATTAGGTACGACGATTCTAAGTGAAATAAGTCACACAGAAAAAGACACTTATCATAAGATATCACTTATAGAGGGAATGTAAAAACCGCTACACTTGAACTGAATTACAAAACAGAACAGAGTCGCACGTTTAGAAAACACACTGTGGCTGTTAACGGGAAAGGTGAGTTGGGGTGATGCATAAAACAAGGGTTTCAAATTAGCTCAGATACCGTTCCATAAACCCAATATGTAATAGACAAGACCTACTCCTTGCTCAGTGAACTGGACTCAACACCCCCTATTCACCGCCCAGGAATATATCTGACTAGTAAGAATCGTAAAACCTATGTATTGCTATCTCTCTGTAAGTGAGTCAAGTGGGTGTAAAGCGGCATAAACACAGCAGTGCAAAGCAGCTAAACCCCATTATAAAAATCAATTACTTTTAAAAACCCGTGAAACAAAGACAGTGAAAGAGAGAGAAATTCTTACAAAATTCGTTCAGGGGCTGCGATGCTACCTGGATTGACCATATCTAGACTCACAGCTGATTGAGACATAAGGGTGGACACTCTTGGGGCTGAGAGGTGTGGTGAGGTTGGGTGAGCTAACGCAGACCCTGTAAAGTTATACGGCGTGGTACCCATCCCATGGGTTCCAAATCTCCAGGTTCAAGGGCATCTTCCTACATCGAAAACATGCATGAGAAACCCAGAAGATGGTACACCGTGTGATCAGGAAAGGTTTCTAAAACGCACCTCATTTCTCATCTCCTTGTGCTCCGGTTCGCCATTCCAGCCGCTTTACTAGCAATCTCCCTCCTTGGAGAAGCAGCACCTTTAACCTCCTGTTCCGTACAGGTTGCAATTTGTCCTGAGGATGAACGGGAAGAGGGGGAACCAATGAGAGACTAGCTCTAGGTGTTGGGACAGGCACAGGTCACTCTATTTTCCCATCAGGAAGAAGAATCAACCACAGGCTCAGCCTGCCGCCCGGAGCCAGAATAGGGCCTGAAGCAATCCTGCGCTTTTGCGGCCAGCTCCCAAGAAAGCGAGTTGAAAAATGAAGCTCAGGGGCACTGCAATTCACAGACCTGCAGAGTTAGAAATGATAACTCTCGTCCACAAATATATGGAGGGAAGGCAACGAAGAGGATTTGAAAGCAAGGCAGAATTGCAGGAAACAGATTTCAGGAGGTTGATTCGAATCGCCTTTAAAGCACAGGAAAAGCGGCAAAACCTCGACAATGATGCCCTTGGCCAAAAAGGGCGTATGCGTTTTTTCCTGAATATATTCAGGAAAAAACGCATACGCCCTTTTTGGCCAACCGAGCAACCTGGAAAGGCAAATCAGCGCTACAAAGAAGTCTCGCTTCCCATCGGTCAAAAGGGCCATGCTGAATAAAGTGTCAAAACCAGAAATGCAGGAAAGGCCATGGAGAAATGGGAGCCTTGCTACGCTGATGGGCGGGCTGTAAATTGCCAACAGCCACTCTGGAGAAGTGTACGGTGTGTCCTGAAACATCTAAAAATCTCAGCTTAGAGAGCATAGGGCACTTCCACTCATGGGCGTATAAATTGAGAAAACTAAAAATCAGCAAGACACAGGCACCCCAAAGTTTAGGGCTGCTCCGTTGACAAGAACCTCCACTTCGTTACACCTGAAATATCCCAGGAAAGAGAAGAATGGATAAAGAAGTTGTGGTCCTTATGTACAATGGAATATCACTCAGCCATGAAATCAACGTCATAAGGCTAGGAGCAGCATGATGAGTGGAATTAGGTACGACGATTCTAAGTGAAATAAGTCACACAGAAAAAGACACTTATCATAAGATATCACTTATAGAGGGAATGTAAAAACCGCTACACTTGAACTGAATTACAAAACAGAACAGAGTCGCACGTTTAGAAAACACACTGTGGCTGTTAACGGGAAAGGTGAGTTGGGGTGATGCATAAAACAAGGGTTTCAAATTAGCTCAGATACCGTTCCATAAACCCAATATGTAATAGACAAGACCTACTCCTTGCTCAGTGAACTGGACTCAACACCCCCTATTCACCGCCCAGGAATATATCTGACTAGTAAGAATCTTAAAACCTATGTATTGCTATCTCTCTGTAAGTGAGTCAAGTGGGTGTAAAGCGGCAGAAACACAGCAGTGCAAAGCA
Source organism: Balaenoptera ricei (assembly GCF_028023285.1). Taxonomy (NCBI): domain Eukaryota; kingdom Metazoa; phylum Chordata; class Mammalia; order Artiodactyla; family Balaenopteridae; genus Balaenoptera; species Balaenoptera ricei. The sequence goes on from NW_026778064.1 coordinate 11,428, forward strand.
GCTAAACCCCATTATAAAAATCAATTACTTTTAAAAACCCGTGAAACAAAGACAGTGAAAGAGAGAGAAATTCTTACAAAATTCGTTCAGGGGCTGCGATGCTACCTGGATTGACCATATCTAGACTCACAGCTGATTGAGACATAAGGGTGGACACTCTTGGGGCTGAGAGGTGTGGTGAGGTTGGGTGAGCTAACGCAGACCCTGTAAAGTTATACGGCGTGGTACCCATCCCATGGGTTCCAAATCTCCAGGTTCAAGGGCATCTTCCTACATCGAAAACATGCATGAGAAACCCAGAAGATGGTACACCGTGTGATCAGGAAAGGTTTCTAAAACGCACCTCATTTCTCATCTCCTTGTGCTCCGGTTCGCCATTCCAGCCGCTTTACTAGCAATCTCCCTCCTTGGATAAGCAGCACCTTTAACCTCCTGTTCCGTACAGGTTGCAATTTGTCCTGAGGATGAACGGGAAGAGGGGGAACCAATGAGAGACTAGCTCTAGGTGTTGGGACAGGCACAGGTCACTCTATTTTCCCATCAGGAAGAAGAATCAACCACAGGCTCAGCCTGCCGCCCGGAGCCAGAATAGGGCCTGAAGCAATCCTGCGCTTTTGCGGCCAGCTCCCAAGAAAGCGAGTTGAAAAATGAAGCTCAGGGGCACTGCAATTCGCAGACCTGCAGAGTTAGAAATGATAACTCTCGTCCACAAATATATGGAGGGAAGGCAACGAAGAGGATTTGAAAGCAAGGCAGAATTGCAGGAAACAGATTTCAGGAGGTTGATTCGAATCGCCTTTAAAGCACAGGAAAAGCGGCAAAACCTCGACAATGATGCCCTTGGCCAAAAAGGGCGTATGCGTTTTTTCCTGAATATATTCAGGAAAAAACGCATACGCCCTTTTTGGCCAACCGAGCAACCTGGAAAGGCAAATCAGCGCTACAAAGAAGTCTCGCTTCCCATCGGTCAAAAGGGCCATGCTGAATAAAGTGTCAAAACCAGAAATGCAGGAAAGGCCATGGAGAAATGGGAGCCTTGCTACGCTGATGGGCGGGCTGTAAATTGCCAACAGCCACTCTGGAGAAGTGTATGGTGTGTCCTGAAACATCTAAAAATCTCAGCTTAGAGAGCATAGGGCACTTCCACTCATGGGCGTATAAATTGGGAAAACTAAAAATCAGCAAGACACAGGCACCCCAAAGTTTAGGGCTGCTCCGTTGACAAGAACCTCCACTTCGTTACACCTGAAATGTCCCAGGAAAGAGAAGAATGGATAAAGAAGTTGTGGTCCTTATGTACAATGGAATATCACTCAGCCATGAAATCAACGTCATAAGGCTAGGAGCAGCATGATGAGTGGATTTAGGTACGACGATTCTAAGTGAAATAAGTCACACAGAAAAAGACACTTATCATAAGATATCACTTATAGAGGGAATGTAAAAACCGCTACCCTTGAACTGAATTACAAAACGGAACAGAGTCGCACCTTTAGAAAACACACTATGGCTGTTAACGGGAAAGGTGAGGTGAGGTGATGCATAAAACAAGGGTTTCAAATTAGCTCAGATACCGTTCCATAAACCCAATATGTAATAGACAAGACCTACTCCTTGCTCAGTGAACTGGACTCAACACCCCCTATTCACCGCCCAGGAATATATCTGACTAGTAAGAATCTTAAAACCTATGTATTGCTATCTCTCTGTAAGTGAGTCAAGTGGGTGTAAAGCAGCATAAACACAGCAGTGCAAAACAGCTAAACCCCATTATAAAAATCAATTACTTTTCAAAACCCGTGAAACAAAGACAGTGAAAGAGAGAGAAATTCTTACAAAATTCGTTCAGGGGCTGCGATGCCACCTGGATTGACCATATCTAGACCCACAGCTGATTGAGACATAAGGGTGGACACTCTTGGGGCTGAGAGGTGTGGTGAGGTTGGGTGAGCTAACGCAGACCCTGTAAAGTTATACGGCGTGGTACCCATCCCATGGGTCCCAAATCTCCAGGTTCAAGGGCATCTTCCTACATCGAAAACATGCATGAGAAACCCAGAAGATGGTACACCGTGTGATCGGGAAAGGTTTCTAAAACGCACCTCATTTCTCATCTCCTTGTGCTCCGGTTCGCCATTCCAGCCGCTTTACTAGCAATCTCCCTCCTTGGAGAATCAGCACCTTTAACCTCCTGTTCCGTACAGGTTGCAATTTGTCCTGAGGATGAACGGGAAGAGGGGGAACCAATGAGAGACTAGCTCTAGGTGTTGGGACAGGCACAGGTCACTCTATTTTCCCATCAGGAAGAAGAATTAACCACAGGCTCAGCCTGCCGCCCGGAGCCAGAATAGGGCCTGAAGCAATCCTGCGCTTTTGCGGCCAGCTCCCAAGAAAGCGAGTTGAAAAATCGAGCTCAGGGGCCCTGAAATTCACAAACCTGCAGACTTAGAAATGATAACTCTCGTCCACAAATATATGGAGGGAAGGCAACGAAGGGGATTGGAAAGCAAGGCAGAATTGCAGGAAACAGATTTCAGGAGGTAGATTCGAATCGCCTTTAAAGCACAGGAAAAGCGGCAAAACCTCGACAATGATGCCCTTGGCCAAAAAGGGCCTATGCGTTTTTTCCTGAATATATTCAGGACAAAACGCATACGCCCTTTTTGGCCAACCAAGCAACCTGGAAAGGCAAATCAGCGCTACAAAAAGTCTCGCTTCCCATCGGTCAAATGAGCCATGCTGAATAAAGTGTCAAAACCAGAAATACAGGACAGGCCATGCAGAAATGGGAGCCTTGCTACGCTGATGGGCGGGCTGTAAATTGCCAACAGCCACTCTGCAGAAGTGCACGGTGTGTCCTGAAACATCTAAAAAACTCCGCTTAGAGAGCATAGGGCACTTCCACTCATGGGCGTATAAATTGGGAAAATTAAAAATCAGCAAGACACAGGCACCCCAAAGTTTAGGGCTGCTCCGTTGACAAGAACCTCCACTTCGTTACACCTGAAATATCCCAGGAAAGAGAAGAGTGGATAAAGAAGTTGTGGTCTTTATGTACAATGGAATATCACTCAGCCATGAAATCAACGTCATAAGGCTAGGAGCAGCATGATGAGTGGAATTAGGTACGACGATTCTAAGTGAAGTAAGTCACACAGAAAAAGACACTTATCATAAGATATCACTTATAGAGGGAATGTAAAAACCACTACACTTGAACTGAATTACAAAACAGAACAGAGTCGCACGTTTAGAAAACACACTGTGGCTGTTAACGGGAAAGGTGAGTTGGGGTGATGCATAAAACAAGGGTTTCAAATTAGCTCAGATACCGTTCCATAAACCCAATATGTAATAGACAAGACCTACTCCTTGCTCAGTGAACTGCACTCAACACCCCCTATTCACCGCCCAGGAATATATCTGACTAGTAAGAATATTAAAACCGATGTATTGATATCTCTCTGTAAGTGAGTCAAGTGGGTGTAAAGCGGCATAAACACAGGAGTGAAAAGCAGCTAAACCCCATTATAAAAATCAATTACTTTTAAAAACCCGTGAAACAAAGACAGTGAAAGAGAGAGAAATGTTTACAATATTCATTCAGGGGCTGTGATGCCACCTGGATTGACCATATGTAGACCCACAGCTGATTGAGACATAAGGGTGGACACTCTTGGGGCTAAGAAGTTTGGAGAGGTTGGGTGAGCTAACGCAGACCCTTTAAAGTAATACGGCGTGGTACCCATCCCATGGGTCCCAAATCTCCAGTTTCAAGGGCATCTTCCTACATCGAAAACATGCATGAGAAACCCAGAAGATGGTACACCGTGTGATCGGGAAAGGTTTCTAAAACGCACCTCATTTCTCATCTCCTTGTGCTCCGGTTCGCCATTCCAGCCGCTTTACTAGCAATCTCCCTCCTTGGAGAATCAGCACCTTTAACCTCCTGTTCCGTACAGGTTGCAATTTGTCCTGAGGATGAACGGGAAGAGGGGGAACCAATGAGAGACTAGCTCTAGGTGTTGAGACAGGCACAGGTCACTCTATTTTCCCATCAGGAAGAAGAATTAACCGCAGACTCAGCCTGCCGCCCGGAGCCACAATAGGGCCTGAAGCAATGCTGCGCTTTTGCGCCCAGCTCCCCAGAAAGCGAGTTGAAAAATGGAGCTCAGGGGCACTGCAATTCACAAACCTGCAGAGTTAGAAATGATAACTCTCGTCCACAAATATATTGAGGGAAGGCAACGAAGAGGAATTGAAAGCAAGGCAGAAATGCAGGAAACAGATTTCAGGAGGTAGATTCGAATCGCCTTTAAAGCACAGGAAAAGCGGCAAAACCTCGACAATGATGCCCTTGGCCAAAAAGGGCGTATGCGTTTTTTCCTGAATATATTCAGGACAAAACGCATACGCCCTTTTTGGCCAACCAAGCAACCTGGAAAGGCAAATCAGCGCTACAAAAAGTCTCGCATCCCATCGGTCAAAAGGGCCATGCTGAATAAAGTGTCAAAACCAGAAATGCAGGACAGGCCATGGAGAAATGGGAGCCTTGCTACGCTGATGGGCGGGTTGTAAATTGCCAACAGCCACTCTGGAGAAGTGTACGGTGTGTCCTGAAACTTCTAAAAAACTCAGGTTAGAGAGCATAGGGCACTTCCACTCATGGGCGAATAAATTGGGAAAACTAAAAATCAGCAAGACACAGGCACCCCAAAGTTTAGGGCTGCTCCGTTGACAAGAACCTCCAGTTCGTTACACCTGAAATATCCCAGGAAAGAGAAGAATGGATAAAGAAGTTGTGGTCCTTATGTACAATGGAATATCACTCAGCCATGAAATCAACGTCATAAGGCTAGGAGCAGCATGATGAGTGGAATTAGGTACGACGATTCTAAGTGAAATAAGTCACACAGAAAAAGACACTTATCATAAGATATCACTTATAGAGGGAATGTAAAAACCGCTAACCCTTGAACTGAATTACAAAACAGAACAGAGTCGCACGTTTAGAAAACACACTATGGCTGCTTAACGGGAAAGGTGAGGTGGGGTGATGCATAAAACAAGGGTTTCAAATTAGCTCAGATACCGTTCCATAAACCCAATATGTAATAGACAAGACCTACTCCTTGCTCAGTGAACTGGACTCAACAACCCCTATTCACCGCCCAGGAATATATCTGACTAGTAAGAATCTTAAAACCGATGTATTAATATCTCTCTGTAAGTGAGTCAAGTGGGTGTAAAGCGTCATAAACACAGCAGTGCAAAGCAGCTAAACCCCATTATAAAAATCAATTACTTTTAAAAACCCATGAAACAAAGACAGTGAAAGAGAGAGAAATTCTTACAAAATTCGTTCAGGGGCTGCGATGCCACCTGGATTGACCATATCTAGACCCACAGCTCATTGAGACATAAGGGTGGACACTCTTGGGGCTGAGAGGTGTGGTGAGGTTGGGTGAGCTAACGCAGACCCTGTAAAGTAATACGGCGTGGTACCCATCCCATGGGTCCCAAATCTCCAGGTTCAAGGGCATCTTCCTACATCAAAAACATGCATGAGAAACCCAGAAGATGGTACACCGTGTGATCGGGAAAGGTTTCTAAAACGCACCTCGTTTCTCATCTCCTTGTGCTCCGGTTCGCCATTCCAGCCGCTTTACTAGCAATCTCCCTCCTTGGAGAATCAGCACCTTTAACCTCCTGTTCCGTACAGGTTGCAATTTGTCCTGAGGATGAACGGGAAGAGGGGGAACCAATGAGAGACTAGCTCTAGGTGTTGGGACAGGCACAGGTCACTCTATTTTCCCATCAGGAAGAAGAATCAACCACAGGCTCAGCCTGCCGCCCGGAGCCAGAATAGGGCCTGAGGCAATCCTGCGCTTTTGCGGCCAGCTCCCAAGAAAGTGAGTTGAAAAATGAAGCTCAGGGGCACTGCAATTCACAAACCTGCAGAGTTAGAAATGATAACTCTCGTCCACAAATATATGGAGGGAAGGCAACGAAGAGGATTTGAAAGCAAGGCAGAATTGCAGGAAACAGATTTCAGGAGGTAGATTCGAATCGCCTTTAAAGCACAGGAAAAGCGGCAAAACCTCGACAATGATGCCCTTGGCCAAAAAGGGCCTATGCGTTTTTTCCTGAATATATTCAGGAAAAAACGCATACGCCCTTTTTGGCCAACCAAGCAACCTGGAAATGCAAATCAGCGCTACAAAGAAGCCTCGCTTCCCATCGGTCAAAACGGCCATGCTGAATAAAGTGTCAAAACCAGAAATGCAGGACAGGCCATTGAGAAATGGGAGCCTTGCTACGCTGATGGGCGGGATGTAAATTGCCAACAGCCACTCTGGAGAAGTGTACGGTGTGTCCTGAAACATCTAAAAAACTCAGCTTAGAGAGCATAGGGCACTTCCACTCATGGGCGTATAAATTGGGAAAACTAAAAATCAGCAAGACACAGGCACCCCAAAGTTTAGGGCTGCTCCGTTGACAAGAATCTCCACTTTGCTACACCTGAAATATCCCAGGAAAGAGAAGAATGGATAAAGAAGTTGTGGTCCTTATGTACAATGGAATATCACTCAGCCATGAAATCAACGTCATAAGGCTAGTAGCAGCATGATGAGTGGATTTAGGTACGACGATTCTAAGTGAAATAAGTCACACAGAAAAAGACACTTATCATAAGATATCACTTATAGAGGGAATGTAAAAACCGCTACCCTTGAACTGAATTACAAAACGGAACAGAGTCGCACGTTTAGAAAACACACTATGGCTGCTTAACGGGAAAGGTGAGGTGGGGTGATGCATAAAACAAGGGTTTCAAATTAGCTCAGATACCGTTCCATAAACCCAATATGTAATAGACAAGACCCACTCCTTGCTCAGTGAACTGGACTCAACATCCCCTATTCACCGCCCAAGAATATATCTGCCTAGTAAGAATGTTAAAACCTATGTTTTGCTATCTCTCTGGAAGTGAGTCAAGTGGGTGTAAAGCGGCATAAACACAGCAGTGAAAAGCAGCTAAACCCCATTATAAAAATCAATTACTTTTAAAAATCCGTGAAACAAAGACAGTGAACGAGAGAGAAATTCTTACAAAATTCGTTCAGGGGCTGCGATGCCACCTGGATTGACCATATCTAGACCCACAGCTGATTGAGACATAAGGGTGGACACTCTTGGGGCTGAGAGGTGTGGTGAGGTTGGGTGAGCTAACGCAGACCCTGTAAAGTTATACGGCGTGGTACCCATCCCATGGGTCCCAAATCTCCAGGTTCAAGGGCATCTTCCTACATCAAAAACATGCATGAGAAACCCAGAAGATGGTACACCGTGTGATCGGGAAAGGTTTCTAAAACGCACCTCATTTCTCATCTCCTTGTGCTCCGGTTCGCCATTCCAGCCGCTTTACTAGCAATCTCCCTCCTTGGAGAATCAGCACCTTTAACCTCCTGTTCCGTACAGGTTGCAATTTGTCCTGAGGATGAACGGGAAGAGGGGGAACCAATGAGAGACTAGCTCTAGGTGTTGGGACAGGCACAGGTCACTCTATTTTCCCATCAGGAAGAAGAATCAACCACAGGCTCAGCCTGCCGCCCGGAGCCAGAATAGGGCCTGAAGCAATCCTGCGCTTTTGCGGCCAGCTCCCAAGAAAGCGAGTTGAAAAATCGAGCTCAGGGGCCCTGCAATTCACAAACCTGCAGACTTAGAAATGATAACTCTCGTCCACAAATATATGGAGGGAAGGCAACGAAGAGGATTGGAAAGCAAGGCAGAATTGCAGGAAACAGATTTCAGGAGGTAGATTCGAATAGCCTTTAAAGCACAGGAAAAGCGGCAAAACCTCGACAATGATGCCCTTGGCCAAAAAGGGCGTATGCGTTTTTTCCTGAATATATTCAGGACAAAACGCATACGCCCTTTTTGGCCAACCGAGCAACCTGCAAAGGCAAATCAGCGCTACAAAGAAGTCTCGCTTCCCATCGGTCAAAAGGGCCATGCTGAATAAAGTGTCAAAACCAGAAATGCAGGACAGGCCATGGAGAAATGGGAGCCTTGCTACGCTGATAGGCGGGCTGTAAATTGCCAACAGCCACTCTGGAGAAGTGTACGTTGTGTCCTGAAACATCTAAAAAACTCAGCTTAGAGAGCATAGGGCACTTCCACTCATGGGCGTATACATTGGGAAAATTAAAACTCAGCAAGACACAGGCACCCCAAAGTTTAGGGCTGCTCTGTTGACAAGAACCTCCACTTCGTTACACCTTAAATATCCCAGGAAAGAGAAGAATGGATAAAGAAGTTGTGGTCTTTATGTACAATGGAATATTACTCAGCCATGAAATCAACGTCATAAGGCTAGGAGCAGCATGATGACTGGATTTAGGTACGACGATTCTAAGTGAAATAAGTCACACAGAAAAAGACACTTATCATAAGATATCACTTATAGAGGGAATGTAAAAACCGATACCCTTGAACTGCATTACAAAACAGAACAGAGTCACACGTTTAGAAAACGTACTATGGCTGCTTAACGGGAAAGGTGAGGTGGGGTGATGCATAAAACAAGGGTTTCAAATTAGCTCAGATACCGTTCCATAAACACAATATGTAATAGACAAGACCTACTCCTTGCTCAGTGAACTGGACTCAACACCCCCTCTTCACCGCCCAAGAATATATCTGACTAGTAAGAATCTTAAAACCTATGTATTGATATCTCTCTGTAAGTGAGTCAAGTGGGTGTAAAGCGGCATAAACACAGGAGTGAAAAGCAGCTAAACCCCATTATAAAAATCAATTACTTTTAAAAACCCGTGAAACAAAGACAGTGAAAGAGAGAGAAATGTTTACAATATTCATTCAGGGGCTGTGATGCCACCTGGATTGACCATATGTAGACCCACAGCTGATTGAGACATAAGGGTGGACACTCTTGGGGCTAAGAAGTTTGGAGAGGTTGGGTGAGCTAACGCAGACCCTTTAAAGTAATACGGCGTGGTACCCATCCCATGGGTCCCAAATCTCCAGTTTCCAGGGCATCTTCCTACATCGAAAACATGCATGAGAAACCCAGAAGATGGTACACCGTGTGATCGGGAAAGGTTTCTAAAACGCACCTCATTTCTCATCTCCTTGTGCTCCGGTTCGCCATTCCAGCCGCTTTACTAGCAATCTCCCTCCTTGGAGAATCAGCACCTTTAACCTCCTGTTCCGTACAGGTTGCAATTTGTCCTGAGGATGAACGGGAAGAGGGGGAACCAATGAGAGACTAGCTGTAGGTGTTGAGACAGGCACAGGTCACTCTATTTTCCCATCAGGAAGAAGAATTAACCGCAGACTCAGCCTGCCGCCCGGAGCCAGAATAGGGCCTGAAGCAATGCTGCGCTTTTGCGCCCAGCTCCCCAGAAAGCGAGTTGAAAAATGGAGCTCAGGGGCACTGCAATTCACAAACCTGCAGAGTTAGAAATGATAACTCTCGTCCACAAATATATTGAGGGAAGGCAACGAAGAGGATTTGAAAGCAAGGCAGAAATGCAGGAAACAGATTTCAGGAGGTAGATTCGAATCGCCTTTAAAGCACAGGAAAAGCGGCAAAACCTCGACAATGATGCCCTTGGCCAAAAAGGGCGTATGCGTTTTTTCCTGAATATATTCAGGACAAAACGCATACGCCCTTTTTGGCCAACCAAGCAACCTGGAAAGGCAAATCAGCGCTACAAAGAAGTCTCGCTTCCCATCGGTCAAAAGGGCCATGCTGAATAAAGTGTCAAAACCAGAAATGCAGGACAGGCCATGGAGAAATGGGAGCCTTGCTACGCTGATGGGCGGGTTGTAAATTGCCAACAGCCACTCTGGAGAAGTGTACGGTGTGTCCTGAAACTTCTAAAAAATTCAGGTTAGAGAGCATAGGGCACTTCCACTCATGGGCGAATAAATTGGGAAAACTAAAAATCAGCAAGACACAGGCACCCCAAAGTTTAGGGCTGCTCCGTTGACAAGAACCTCCACTTCGTTACACCTGAAATATCCCAGGAAAGAGAAGAATGGATAAAGAAGTTGTGGTCCTTATGTACAATGGAATATCACTCAGCCATGAAATCAACGTCATAAGGCTAGGAGCAGCATGATGAGTGGAATTAGGTACGACGATTCTAAGTGAAATAAGTCACACAGAAAAAGACACTTATCATAAGATATCACTTATAGAGGGAATGTAAAAACCGCTAACCCTTGAACTGAATTACAAAACAGAACAGAGTCGCACGTTTAGAAAACACACTATGGCTGCTTAACGGGAAAGGTGAGGTGGGGTGATGCATAAAACAAGGGTTTCAAATTAGCTCAGATACCGTTCCATAAACCCAATATGTAATAGACAAGACCTACTCCTTGCTCAGTGAACTGGACTCAACAACCCCTATTCACCGCCCAGGAATATATCTGACTAGTAAGAATCTTAAAACCGATGTATTAATATCTCTCTGTAAGTGAGTCAAGTGGGTGTAAAGCGTCATAAACACAGCAGTGCAAAGCAGCTAAACCCCATTATAAAAATCAATTACTTTTAAAAACCCATGAAACAAAGACAGTGAAAGAGAGAGAAATTCTTACAAAATTCGTTCAGGGGCTGCGATGCCACCTGGATTGACCATATCTAGACCCACAGCTCATTGAGACATAAGGGTGGACACTCTTGGGGCTGAGAGGTGTGGTGAGGTTGGGTGAGCTAACGCAGACCCTGTAAAGTAATACGGCGTGGTACCCATCCCATGGGTCCCAAATCTCCAGGTTCAAGGGCATCTTCCTACATCAAAAACATGCATGAGAAACCCAGAAGATGGTACACCGTGTGATCGGGAAAGGTTTCTAAAACGCACCTCATTTCTCATCTCCTTGTGCTCCGGTTCGCCATTCCAGCCGCTTTACTAGCAATCTCCCTCCTTGGAGAATCAGCACCTTTAACCTCCTGTTCCGTACAGGTTGCAATTTGTCCTGAGGATGAACGGGAAGAGGGGGAACCAATGAGAGACTAGCTCTAGGTGTTGGGACAGGCACAGGTCACTCTATTTTCCCATCAGGAAGAAGAATCAACCACAGGCTCAGCCTGCCGCCTGGAGCCAGAATAGGGCCTGAGGCAATCCTGCGCTTTTGCGGCCAGCTCCCAAGAAAGTGAGTTGAAAAATGAAGCTCAGGGGCACTGCAATTCACAAACCTGCAGAGTTAGAAATGATAACTCTCGTCCACAAATATATGGAGGGAAGGCAACGAAGAGGATTTGAAAGCAAGGCAGAATTGCAGGAAACAGATATCAGGAGGTAGATTCGAATCGCCTTTAAAGCACAGGAAAAGCGGCAAAACCTCGACAATGATGCCCTTGGCCAAAAAGGGCGTATGCGTTTTTTCCTGAATATATTCAGGAAAAAACGCATACGCCCTTTTTGGCCAAGCAAGCAACCTGGAAAGGCAAATCAGCGCTACAAAGAAGTCTCGCTTCCCATCGGTCAAAAGAGCCATGCTGAATAAAGTGTCAAAACCAGAAATGCAGGACAGGCCATGCAGAAATGGGAGCCTTGCTACGCTGATGGGCGGGATGTAAATTGCCAACAGCCACTCTGGAGAAGTGTACGGTGTGTCCTGAAACATCTAAAAAACTCAGCTTAGAGAGCATAGGGCACTTCCACTCATGGGCGTATAAATTGGGAAAACTAAAAATCAGCAAGACACAGGCACCCCAAAGTTTAGGGCTGCTCCGTTGACAAGAATCTCCACTTTGCTACACCTGAAATATCCCAGGAAAGAGAAGAATGGATAAAGAAGTTGTGGTCCTTATGTACAATGGAATATCACTCAGCCATGAAATCAACGTCATAAGGCTAGTAGCAGCATGATGAGTGGATTTAGGTACGACGATTCTAAGTGAAATAAGTCACACAGAAAAAGACACTTATCATAAGATATCACTTATAGAGGGAATGTAAAAACCGCTACCCTTGAACTGAATTACAAAACGGAACAGAGTCGCACGTTTAGAAAACACACTATGGCTGCTTAACGGGAAAGGTGAGGTGGGGTGATGCATAAAACAAGGGTTTCAAATTAGCTCAGATACCGTTCCATAAACCCAATATGTAATAGACAAGACCCACTCCTTGCTCAGTGAACTGGACTCAACATCCCCTATTCACCGCCCAAGAATATATCTGCCTAGTAAGAATCTTAAAACCTATGTTTTGCTATCTCTCTGGAAGTGAGTCAAGTGGGTGTAAAGCGGCATAAACACAGCAGTGAAAAGCAGCTAAACCCCATTATAAAAATCAATTACTTTTAAAAATCCGTGAAACAAAGACAGTGAACGAGAGAGAAATTCTTACAAAATTCGTTCAGGGGCTGCGATGCCACCTGGATTGACCATATCTAGACCCACAGCTGATTGAGACATAAGGGTGGACACTCTTGGGGCTGAGAGGTGTGGTGAGGTTGGGTGAGCTAACGCAGACCCTGTAAAGTTATACGGCGTGGTACCCATCCCATGGGTCCCAAATCTCCAGGTTCAAGGGCATCTTCCTACATCGAAAACATGCATGAGAAACCCAGAAGATGGTACACCGTGTGATCGGGAAAGGTTTCTAAAACGCACCTCATTTCTCATCTCCTTGTGCTCCGGTTCGCCATTCCAGCCGCTTTACTAGCAATCTCCCTCCTTGGAGAAGCAGCACCTTTAACCTCCTGTTCCGTACAGGTTGCAATTTGTCCTGAGGATGAACGGGAAGAGGGGGAGCCAATGAGAGACTAGCCCTAGGTGTTGGGACAGGCACAGGTCACTCTATTTTCCCATCAGGAAGAAGAATTAACCACAGGCTCAGCCTGCCGCCCAGAGCCAGAATAGGGCCTGAAGCAATCCTGCGCTTTTGTGGCCAGCTCCCAAGAAAGCGAGTTGAAAAATGGAGCTCAGGGGCACTGCAATTCACAAACCTGCAGAGTAAGAAATGATAACTCTCGTCCACAAATAGATTGAGGGAAGGCAACGAAGAGGATTTGAAAGCAAGGCAGAATTGCAGGAAACAGATTTCAGGAGGCAGATTCGAATCGCCTTTAAAGCACAGGAGAAGCGGCAAAACCTCGACAATGATGCCCTTGGCCAAAAAGGGCGTATGCGTTTTTTCCTGAATATATTCAGGAAAAAACGCATACGCCCTTTTTGGCCAACCAAGCAACCTGGAAAGGCAAATCAGCGCTACAAAGAAGCCTCGCTTCCCATCGGTCAAAAGGGCCATGCTGAATAAAGTGTCAAAACCAGAAATGCAGGACAGGCCATGGAGAAATGGGAGACTTGCTACGCTGATGGGCGGGCTGTAAATTGCCAACAGCCACTCTGGAGAAGTGTAGGGTGTGTCCTGAAACATCTAAAAAACTCAGCTTAGAGAGCATAGGGCACTTCCACTCATGGGCGTATAAATTGGGAAAACTAAAAATCAGCAAGACACAGGCACCCCAAAGTTTAGGGCTGCTCCGTTGACAAGAACCTCCACTTCGTTACACCTGAAATATCCCAGGAAAGAGAAGAATGGATAAAGAAGTTGTGGTCCTTATGTACAATGGAATATCACTCAGCCATGAAATCAACGTCATAAGGCTAGGAGCAGCATGATGAGTGGAATTAGGTACGACGATTCTAAGTGAAATAAGTCACACAGAAAAAGACACTTATCATAAGATATCACTTATAGAGGGAATGTAAAAACCGCTACCCTTGAACTGAATTACAAAACAGAACAGAGTCGCACGTTTAGAAAACACACTGTGGCTGTTAACGGGAAAGGTGAGTTGGGGTGATGCATAAAACGAGGGTTTCAAATTAGCTCAGATACCGTTCCATAAACCCAATATGTAATAGACAAGACCTACTCCTTGCTCAGTGAACTGGACTCAACACCCCCTATTCACCGCCCAGGAATATATCTGACTAGTAAGAATCTTAAAACCTATGTATTGCTATCTCTCTGTAAGTGAGTCAAGTGGGTGTAAAGCGGCATAAACACAGCAGTGCAAAGCAGCTAAACCCCATTCTAAAAAACAATTACTTTTAAAAACCCGTGAAACAAAGACACTGAAGGAGAGAGAAATTCTTACAAAATTCGTTCAGGGGCTGCGATGCCACCTGGATTGACCATATCTAGACCCACAGCTGATTGAGACATAAGGGTGGACACTCTTGGGGCTGAGAGGTGTGGTGAAGTTGGGTGAGCTAACGCAGACCCTGTAAAGTTATACGGCGTGGTACCCATCCCATGGGTCCCAAATCTCCAGGTTCAAGGGCATCTTCCTACATCGAAAACATGCATGAGAAACCCAGAAGATGGTACACCGTGTGATCGGGAAAGGTTTCTAAAACGCACCTCATTTCTCATCTCCTTGTGCTCCGGTTCGCCATTCCAGCCGCTTTACTAGCAATCTCCCTCCTTGGAGAATCAGCACCTTTAACCTCCTGTTCCGTACAGGTTGCAATTTGTCCTGAGGATGAACGGGAAGAGGGGGAACCAATGAGAGACTAGCTCTAGGTGTTGGGACAGGCACAGGTCACTCTATTTTCCCATCAGGAAGAAGAATCAACCACAGGCTCAGCCTGCCGCCCGGAGCCAGAATAGGGCCTGAGGCAATCCTGCGCTTTTGCGGCCAGCTCCCAAGAAAGTGAGTTGAAAAATGAAGCTCAGGGGCACTGCAATTCACAAACCTGCAGAGTTAGAAATGATAACTCTCGTCCACAAATATATGGAGGGAAGGCAACGAAGAGGATTTGAAAGCAAGGCAGAATTGCAGGAAACAGATTTCAGGAGGTAGATTCTAATCGCCTTTAAAGCACAGGAAAAGCAGGAAAACCTCGACAATGATGCCCTTTGCCAAAAAGGGCGTATGCGTTTTTTCCTGAATATATTCAGGAAAAAACGCATACGCCCTTTTTGGCCAACCGAGCAACCTGGAAAGGCAAATCAGCGCTACACAAAGTCTCGCTTCCCATCGGTCAAAAGGGCCATGCTGAATAAAGTGTCAAAACCAGAAATGCAGGACAGGCCATGGAGAAATGGGAGCCTTGCTACGCTGATGGGCGGGCTGTAAATTGCCAACAGCCACTCTGGAGAAGTATACGGTGTGTCCTGAAACATCTAAAAAACTCAGCTTAGAGAGCATAGGGCACTTCCACTCATGGGCGTATAAATTGGGAAAACTAAAAATCAGCAAGACACAGGCACCCCAAAGTTTAGGGCTGCTCCGTTGACAAGAACCTCCTCTTCGTTACACCTGAAATATCCCAGGAAAGAGAAGAATGGATAAAGAAGTTGTGGTTCTTATTTACAATGGAATATCACTCAGCCATCAAATCAACGTCATAAGGCTAGGAGCAGCTTCATGAGTGGATTTAGGTACGACGATTCTAAGTGAAATAAGTCACACAGAAAAAGACACTTATCATAAGATATCACTTATAGAGGGAATGTAAAAACCGCTACCCTTGAACTGAATTACAAAACAGAACAGAGTCACACGTTTAGAAAACACACTATGGCTGCTTAACGGGAAAGGTGAGGTGGGGTGATGCATAAAACAAGGGTTTCAAATTAGCTCAGATACCGTTCCATAAACCCAATATGTAATAGACAAGACCTACTCCTTGCTCAGTGAACTGGACTCAACACCCCCTATTCACCGCCCAGGAATATATCTGACTAGTAAGAATCTTAAAACCTATGTATTGCTATCTCTCTGTAAGTGAGTCAAGTGGGTGTAAAGCGGCATAAATACAGCAGTGAAAAGCAGCTAAACCCCATTCTAAAAATCAATTACTTTTAAAAACCCGTGAAACAAAGACAGTGAAAGAGAGAGAAATGCTTACAAAATTTGTTCACTGTCTGTGATGCCACCTGGATTGACCATATCTAGACCCACAGCTGATTGAGACATAAGGGTGGACACTCTTGGGGCTGAGAGGTTTGGTGAGGTTGGGTGAGCTAACGCAGACCCTTTAAAGTAATACGGCGTGGTACCCATCCCATGGCTCCCAAATCTCCAGGTTCAAGGGCATCTTCCTACATCGAAAACATGCATGAGAAACCCAGAAGATGGTACACCGTGTGATCGGGAAAGGTTTCTAAAACGCACCTCATTTCTCATCTCCTTGTGCTCCGGTTCGCCATTCCAGCCGCTTTACTAGCAATCTCCCTCCTTGGAGAATCAGCACCTTTAACCTCCTGTTCCGTACAGGTTGCAATATTTCCTGAGGATGAACGGGAAGTGGGGGAGCCAATGAGAGACTAGCTCTAGGCGTTGGAACAAGCACAGGTCACTCTATTTTCCCATCAGGAAGAAGAATTAACCACAGGCTCAGCCTGACTCCCGGAGCCAGAATAGAGGCTGAAGCAATCCAGCGTTTTGCGGCCAGCTCCCAAGATAGCGAGTTGAAAAATGGAGCTCAAGTGCACTGCAATTCACAAACCTGCAGAGTTAGAAATGATAACTCTCGTCCACAAATATATTGAGGGAAGGCAACGAAGAGGATTTGAAAGCAAGGCAGAATTGCAGGAAACAGATTTCAGGAGGTAGATTCGAATCGTCTTTAAAGCAAAGGAAAAGGTGCAAAACCTCGACAATCATGACCTTGGACAAAAAGCGCGTATGCGTTTTTTCCTGAATATATTCAGGAAAAAACGCATACGCCCTTTTTGGCCAACCAAGCAACCTGGAAATGCAAATCAGCGCTACAAAGAAGCCTCGCTTCCCATCGGTCAAAACGGCCATGCTGAATAAAGTGTCAAAACCAGAAATGCAGGACAGGCCATGGAGAAATGGGAGCCTTGCTACGCTGATGGGCGGGATGTAAATTGCCAACAGCCACTCTGGAGAAGTGTACGGTGTGTCCTGAAACATCTAAAAAACTCAGCTTAGAGAGCATAGGGCACTTCCACTCATGGGCGTATAAATTGGGAAAACTAAAAATCAGCAAGACACAGGCACCCCAAAGTTTAGGGCTGCTCCGTTGACAAGAATCTCCACTTTGCTACACCTGAAATATCCCAGGAAAGAGAAGAATGGATAAAGAAGTTGTGGTCCTTATGTACAATGGAATATCACTCAGCCATGAAATCAACGTCATAAGGCTAGTAGCAGCATGATGAGTGGATTTAGGTACGACGATTCTAAGTGAAATAAGTCACACAGAAAAAGACACTTATCATAAGATATCACTTATAGAGGGAATGTAAAAACCGCTACCCTTGAACTGAATTACACAACGGAACAGAGTCGCACGTTTAGAAAACACACTATGGCTGCTTAATGGGAAAGGTGAGGTGGGGTGATGCATAAAACAAGGGTTTCAAATTAGCTCAGATACCGTTCCATAAACCCAATATGTAATAGACAACACCCACTCCTTGCTCAGTGAACTGGACTCAACATCCCCTATTCACCGCCAAAGAATATATCTGCCTAGTAAGAATCTTAAAACCTATGTATTGCTATATCTCTGTAAGTGAGTCAAGTGGGTGTAAAGTGGCATAAACACAGCAGTGCAAAGCAGCTAAACCCCATTATAAAAATCAATTACTTTTAAAAACCCGTGAAACAAAGACAATGAAAGAGAGAGAAATTCTTACAAAATTCGTTCAGGGGCTGCGATGCCACCTGGATTGACCATATCTAGACCCACAGCTGATTGAGACATAAGGGTGGACACTCTTGGGGCTGAGAGGTGTGGTGAGGTTGGGTGAGCTAACGCAGACCCTGTAAAGTTATACGGCGTGGTACCCATCCCATGGGTCCCAAATCTCCAGGTTCAAGGGCATCTTCCTACATCGCAAACATGCATGAGAAACCCAGAAGATGGTACACCGTGTGATCGGGAAAGGTTTCTAAAACGCACCTCATTTCTCATCTCCTTGTGCTCCGGTTCGCCATTCCAGCCGCTTTACTAGCAATCTCCCTCCTTGGAGAATCAGCACCTTTAACCTCCTGTTCCGTACAGGTTGCAATTTGTCCTGAGGATGAACGGGAAGAGGGGGAACCAATGAGAGACTAGCTCTAGGTGTTGGGACAGACACAGGTCACTCTATTTTCCCATCAGGAAGAAGAATCAACCACAGGCTCAGCCTGCCGCCCGGAGCCAGAATAGGGCCTGAAGCAATCCTGCGCTTTTGCGGCCAGCTCCCAAGAAAGCAAGTTGAAAAATCGAGCTCAGGGGCACTGCAGTTCACAAACCTGCAGACTTAGAAATGACAACTCTCGTCCACAAATATATGGAGGGAAGGCAACGAAGAGGATTGGAATGCAAGGCAGAATTGCAGGAAACAGATTTCAGGAGGTAGATTCGAATCGCCTTTAAAGCACAGGAAAAGCGGCAAAACCTCGACAATGATGCCCTTGGCCAAAAAGGGCGTATCCGTTTTTTCCTGAATATATTCAGGAAAAAACGCATACGCCCTTTTTGGCCAACCAAGCAACCTGGAAAGGCAAATCAGCGCTACACAAAGTCTCGCTTCCCATCGGTCAAAAGGGCCATGCTGAATAAAGTGTCAAAACCAGAAATGCAGGACAGGCCATGGAGAAATGGGAGCCTTGCTACGCTGATGGGCGGGTTGTAAATTGCCAACAGCCACTCTGGAGAAGTGTAGGGTGTGTCCTGAAACATCTAAAAAACTCAGCTTAGAGAGCATAGGGCACTTCCACTCATGGGCGTATAAATTGGGAAAACTAAAAATCAGCAAGACACAGGCACTCCAAAGTTTAGGGCTGCTCCGTTGACAAGAACCTCCACTTCGCTACACCTGAAATATCGCAGGAAAGAGAAGAATGGATAAAGAAGATGTGGTCCTTATGTACAATGGAATATCACTGAGCCATGAAATCAACGTCATAAGGCTAGGAGCAGCATGATGAGTGGATTTAGGTACGACGATTCTAAGTATAATAAGTCACACAGAAAAAGACACTTATCATAAGATATCACTTATAGAGGGAATGTAGAAACCGCTACCCTTTAACTGAATTACAAAACAGAACAGAGTCGCACGTTTAGAAAACACACTATGGCTGCTTAACGGGAAAGGTGAGGTGGGGTGATGCATAAAACAAGGGTTTCAAATTAGCTCAGATACCGTTCCATAAACCCAATATGTAATAGACAAGACCTACTCCTTACTCAGTGAACTGGACTCAACAACCCCTATTCACCGCCCAGGAATATATCTGACTAGTAAGAATCTTAAAACCTATGTTTTGCTATCTCTCTGTAAGTGAATCAAGTGGGTGTAAAGCGGCATAAACACAGCAGTGAAAAGCAGCTAAACCCCATTCTAAAAATCAATTACTTTTAAAAATCCGTGAAACAAAGACAGTGAACGAGAGAGAAATTCTTACAAAATTCGTTCAGGGGCTGCGATGCTACCTGGATTGACCATATCTAGACCCACAGCTGATTGAGTCATAAGGGTGGACACTCTTGGGGCTGAGAGGTGTGGTGAGGTTGGGTGAGCTAACGCAGACCCTGTAAAGTTATACGGCGTGGTACCCATCCCATGGGTCCCAAATCTCCAGGTTCAAGGGCATCTTCCTACATCGAAAACATGCATGAGAAACCCAGAAGATGGTACACCGTGTGATCGGGAAAGGTTTCTAAAACGCACCTCATTTCTCATCTCCTTGTGCTCCGGTTCGCCATTCCAGCCGCTTTACTAGCAATCTCCCTCCTTGGAGAATCAGCACCTTTAACCTCCTGTTCCGTACAGGTTGCAATTTGTCCTGAGGATGAACGGGAAGAGGGGGAACCAATGAGAGACTAGCTCTAGGTGTTGGGACAGGCACAGGTCACTCTATTTTCCCATCAGGAAGAAGAATCAACCACAGGCTCAGCCTGCCGCCCGGAGCCAGAATAGGGCCTGAGGCAATCCTGCGCTTTTGCGGCCAGCTCCCAAGAAAGTGAGTTGAAAAATGAAGCTCAGTGGCACTGCAATTCACAAACCTGCAGAGTTAGAAATGATAAGTCTCGTCCACAAATATATGGAGGGAAGGCAACGAAGAGGATTTGAAAGCAAGGCAGAATTGCAGGAAACAGATTTCAGGAGGTAGATTCGAATCGCCTTTAAAGCACAGGAAAAGCAGCAAAACCTCGACAATGATGCCCTTGGCCAAAAAGGGCGTATGCGTTTTTTCCTGAATATATTCAGGAAAAAACGCATACGCCCTTTTTGGCCAACCGAGCAACCTGGAAAGGCAAATCAGCGCTAGAAAGAAGTCTCGCTTCCCATCGGTCAAAAGAGCCATGCTGAATAAAGTGTCAAAACCAGAAATGCAGGACAGGCCATGGAGAAATGGGAGCATTGCTACGCTGATGGGCGGGCTGTAAATTGCCAACAGCCACTCTGGAGAACTGTACGGTGTGTCCTGAAACATCTAAAAAACTCCGCTTAGAGAGCATAGGGCACTTCCACTCATGGGCGTATAAATTGGGAAAACTAAAAATCAGCAAGACACAGGCACCCCAAAGTTTAGGGCTGCTCCGTTGACAAGAACCTCCACTTCGTTACACCTGAAATATCCCAGGAAAGAGAAGAATGGATAAAGAAGTTGTGGTCCTTATGTACAATGGAATATCACTCAGCCATGAAATCAACGTCATAAGGCTAGGAGCAGCATGATGAGTGGAATTAGGTACGACGATTCTAAGTGAAATAAGTCACACAGAAAAAGACACTTATCATAAGATATCACTTATAGAGGGAATGTAAAAACCGCTACCCTTGAACTGAATGACAAAACAGAACAGAGTCGCACGTTTAGAAAACACACTGTGGCTGTTAACGGGAAAGGTGAGTTGGGGTGATGCATAAAACAAGGGTTTCAAATTAGCTCAGATACCGTTCCATAAACCCAATATGTAATAGACAAGACCTACTCCTTGCTCAGTGAACTGGACTCAACACCCCCTATTCACCGCCCAGCAATATATCTGACTAGTAAGAATCTTAAAACCTATGTATTGCTATCTCTCTGTAAGTGAGTCAAGTGGGTGTAAAGCGGCATAAACACAGCAGTGCAAAGCAGCTAAACCCCATTATAAAAATCAATTACTTTTAAAAACCCGTGAAACAAAGACAGTGAAAGAGAGAGAAATTCTTACAAAATTCGTTCAGGGGCTGCGATGCAACCTGGATTGACCATATCTAGACCCACAGCTGATTGAGACATAAGGGTGGACACTCTTGGGGCTGAGAGGTGTGGTGAGGTTGGGTGAGCTAACGCAGACCCTGTAAAGTTATACGGCGTGGTACCCATCCCATGGGTCCCAAATCTCCAGGTTCAAGGGCATCTTCCTACATCGCAAACATGCATGAGAAACCCAGAAGATGGTACACCGTGTGATCGGGAAAGGTTTCTAAAACGCACCTCATTTCTCATCTCCTTGTGCTCCGGTTCGCCATTCCAGCCGCTTTACTAGCAATCTCCCTCCTTGGAGAATCAGCACCTTTAACCTCCTGTTCCGTACAGGTTGCAATTTGTCCTGAGGATGAACGGGAAGAGGGGGAACCAATGAGAGACTAGGTCTGGGTGTTGGGACAGGCCCAGGTCACTCTATTTTCCCATCGGGAAGAAGAATCAACCACAGGCTCAGCCTGCCGCCCGGAGCCAGAATAGGGCCTAAAGCAATCCTGCGCTTTTGCGGCCAGCTCCCAAGAAAGCGAGTTGAAAAATCGAGCTCAGGGGCACTGCAGTTCACAAACCTGCAGACTTAGAAATGACAACTCTCGTCCACAAATATATGGAGGGAAGGCAACGAAGAGGATTGGAATGCAAGGCAGAATTGCAGGAAACAGATTTCAGGAGGTAGATTCGAATCGCCTTTAAAGCACAGGAAAAGCGGCAAAACCTCGACAATGATGCCCTTGGCCAAAAAGGGCGTATCCGTTTTTTCCTGAATATATTCAGGAAAAAACGCATACGCCCTTTTTGGCCAACCAAGCAACCTGGAAAGGCAAATCAACGCTACACAAAGTCTCGCTTCCCATCGGTCAAAAGGGCCATGCTGAATAAAGTGTCAAAACCAGAAATGCAGGACAGGCCATGGAGAAATGGGAGCCTTGCTACGCTGATGGGCGGGTTGTAAATTGCCAACAGCCACTCTGGAGAAGTGTACGGTGTGTCCTGAAACATCTAAAAAACTCAGCTTAGAGAGCATAGGGCACTTCCACTCATGGGCGTATAAATTGGGAAAACTAAAAATCAGCAAGACACAGGCACTCCAAAGTTTAGGGCTGCTCCGTTGACAAGAACCTCCACTTCGCTACACCTGAAATATCGCAGGAAAGAGAAGAATGGATAAAGAAGTTGTGGTCCTTATGTACAATGGAATATCACTCAGCCATGAAATCAACGTCATAAGGCTAGGAGCAGCATGATGAGTGGATTTAGGTACGACGATTCTAAGTGAAATAAGTCACACAGAAAAAGACACTTATCATAAGATATCACTTATAGAGGGAATGTAGAAACTGCTACCCTTTAACTGAATTACAAAACAGAACAGAGTCGCACGTTTAGAAAACACACTGTGGCTGTTAACGGGAAAGGTGAGTTGGGGTGATGCATAAAACAAGGGTTTCAAATTAGCTCAGATACCGTTCCATAAACCCAATATGTAATAGACAAGACCTACTCCTTGCTCAGTGAACTGGACTCAACACCCCCTATTCACCGCCCAGGAATATATCTGACTAGTAAGAATCTTAAAACCTATGTATTGCTATCTCTCTGTAAGTGAGTCAAGTGGGTGTAAAGCGGCATAAACACAGCAGTGCAAAGCAGCCAAACCCCATTATAAAAATCAATTACTTTTAAAAACCCGTGAAACAAAGACAGTGAAAGAGAGAGAAATTCTTACAAAATTCGTTCAAGGGCTGCGATGCCACCTGGATTGACCCTATCTAGACCCACAGCTCATTGAGACATAAGGGTGGACACTCTTGGGGCTGAGAGGTGTGGTGAGGTTGGGTGAGCTAACGCAGACCCTGTAAAGTTATACGGCGTGGTACCCATCCCATGGGTCCCAAATCTCCAGGTTCAAGGGCATCTTCCTACATCGAAAACATGCACGAGAAACCCAGAAGATGGTACACCGTGTGACCGGGAAAGGTTTCTAAAACGCACCTCATTTCTCATCTCCTTGTGCTCCGGTTCACCATTCCAGCCGCTTTACTAGCAATCTCCCTCCTTGGAGAATCAGCACCTTTAACCTCCTGTTCCGTACAGGTTGCAATTTGTCCTGAGGATGAACGGGAAGAGGGGGAACCAATGAGAGACTAGCTCTAGGTGTTGGGACAGGCCCAGGTCACTCTATTTTCCCATCAGGAAGAAGAATCAACCACAGGCTCAGCCTGCCGCCCGGAGCCAGAATAGGGCCTGAAGCAATCCTGCGCTTTTGCGGCCAGCTCCCAAGAAAGCGAGTTGAAAAATGAAGCTCAGGGGCACTGCAATTCACAAACCTGCAGAGTTAGAAATGATAACTCTCGTCCACACATATATGGAGGGAAGGCAACGAAGAGTATTGGAAAGCAAGGCAGAATTGCAGGAAACAGATTTCAGGAGGTAGATTCGAATCGCCTTTAAAGCACAGGAAAAGCGGCAAAACCTCGACAATGATGCCCTTGGCCAAAAAGGGCGTATGCGTTTTTTCCTGAATATATTCAGGAAAAAACGCATACGCCCTTTTTGGCCAACCAAGCAACCTGGAAAGGCAAATCAGCGCTACAAAAAGTCTCGCTTCCCATCGGTCAAAAGGGCCATGCTGAATAAAGTGTCAAAACCAGAAATGCAGGACAGGCCATGGAGAAATGGGAGCCTTGCTACGCTGATGGGCGGGTTGTAAATTGCCAACAGCCACTCTGGAGAAGTGTACGGTGTGTCCTGAAACATCTAAAAAACTCAGGTTAGAGAGCATAGGGCACTTCCACTCATGGGCGTATAAATTGGGAAAACTAAAAATCAGCAAGACACAGGCACCCCAAAGTTTAGGGCTGCTCCGTTGACACGAACCTCCACTTCGTTACACCTGAAATATCCCAGGAAAGAGAAGAATGGATAAAGAAGTTGTGGTCCGTATGTACAATGGAATATCACTCAGCCATGAAATCAACGTCATAAGGCTAGGAGCAGCATGATGAGTGGAATTAGGTACAACGATTCTAAGTGAAATAAGTCACACAGAAAAAGACACTTATCATAAGATATCACTTATAGAGGGAATGTAAAAACCGCTACCCTTGAACTGAATGACAAAACAGAACAGAATCGCACGTTTAGAAAACACACTGTGGCTGTTAACGGGAAAGGTGAGTTGGGGTGATGCATAAAACAAGGGTTTCAAATTAGCTCAGATACCGTTCCATAAACCCAATATGTAATAGACAAGACCTACTCCTTGCTCAGTGAACTGGACTCAACACACCCTATTCACCGCCCAGGAATATATCTGACTAGTAAGAATCTTAAAACCTATGTATTGCTATCTCTCTGTAAGTGAGTCAAGTGGGTGTAAAGCGGCATAAACACAGGAGTGCAAAGCAGCCAAACCCCATTATAAAAATCAATTACTTTTAAAAACCCGTGAAACAAAGACAGTGAAAGAGAGAGAAATTCTTACAAAATTCGTTCAGGGGCTGCGATGCCACCTGGATTGATCATATCTAGACCCACAGCTCATTGAGACATAAGGGTGGACACTCTTGGGGCTGAGAGGTGTGGTGAGGTTGGGTGAGCTAACGCAGACCCTGTAAAGTTATACGGCGTGGTACCCATCCCATGGGTCCCAAATCTCCAGGTTCAAGGGCATCTTCCTACATCGAAAACATGCATAAGAAACCCAGAAGATGGTACACCGTGTGATCGGGAAAGGTTTCTAAAACACACCTCATGTCTCATCTCCTTGTACTCCGGTTCGCCATTGCAGCCGCTTTACTAGCAATCTCCCTCCTTGGAGAATCAGCACCTTTAACCTCCTGTTCCGTACAGGTTGCAATTTGTCCTGAGGATGAACGGGAAGAGGGGGAGCCAATGAGAGGCTAGCTCTAGGTGTTGGAACAGGCACAGGTCACTCTATTTTCCCATCAGGAAGAAGAATTAACCACAGGCTCAGCCTGCCGACCGGAGCCAGAATAGAGCCTGAAGCAATCCAGCGCTTTTGCGGCCAGCTCCCAAGAAAGCGAGTTGAAAAATGGAGCTCAAGGGCACTGCAATTCACAAACCTGTAGAGTTAGAAATGATAATTCTCGTCCACAAATATATTGACGGAAGGCAACGAAGAGGATTTGAAAGCAAGGCAGAATTGCAGGAAACATATTTCAGGAGGTAGATTCGAATCGTCTTCAAAGCACAGGAAAAGCTGCAAAACCTCGACAATCATGACCTTGGCCAAAAAGGGCGTATGCGTTTTTTCCTGAATATATTCAGGAAAAATCGCATACGCCCTTTTTGGCCAACCAAGCAACCTGGAAAGGCAAATCAGCGCTACAAAGAAGCCTTGCTTCCCATCGGTCAAAAGGGCCATGCTGAATAAAGTGTCAAAACCAGAAATGCAGGACAGGCCATGGAGAAATGGGAGCCTTGCTACGCTGATGGGCGGGATGTAAATTGCCAACAGCCACTCTGGAGAAGTGTACGGTGTGTCCTGAAACATCTAAAAAACTCAGCTTAGAGAGCATAGGGCACTTCCACTCATGGGCGTATACATTGGGAAAACTAAAAATCAGCAAGACACAGGCACCCCAAAGTTTAGGGCTGCTCCGTTGACAAGAATCTCCACTTTGCTACACCTGAAATATCCCAGGAAAGAGAAGAATGGCTAAAGAAGTTGTGGTCCTTATGTACAATGGACTATCACTCAGCCATGAAATCAACGTCATAAGGCTAGTAGCAGCATGATGAGTGGATTTAGGTACGACGATTCTAAGTGAAATAAGTCACACAGAAAAAGACACTTATCATAAGATATCACTTATAGAGGGAATGTAAAAACCGCTACCCTTGAACTGAATTACAAAACGGAACAGAGTCGCACGTTTAGAAAACACACTATGGCTGCTTAACGGGAAAGGTGAGGTGGGGTGATGCATAAAACAAGGGTTTCAAATTAGCTCAGATACCGTTCCATAAACCCAATATGTAATAGACAAGACCCACTCCTTGCTCAGTGAACTGGACTCAACATCCCCTATTCACCGCCCAAGAATATATCTGCCTAGTAAGAATCTTAAAACCTATGTATTGCTATATCTCTGTAAGTGAGTCAAGTGGGTGTAAAGCGGCATAAACACAGCAGTGCAAAGCAGCTAAACCCCATTATAAAAATCAATTACTTTTAAAAACCCGTGAAACAAAGACAGTGAAAGAGAGAGAAATTCTTACAAAATTCGTTCAGGGGCTGCGATGCCACCTGGATTGACCATATCTAGACCCACAGCTGATTGAGACATAAGGGTGGACACTCTTGGGGCTGAGAGGTGTGGTGAGGTTGGGTGAGCTAACGCAGACCCTGTAAAGTTATACGGCGTGGTACCCATCCCATGGGTCCCAAATCTCCAGGTTCAAGGGCATCTTCCTACATCGAAAACATGCATGAGAAACCCAGAAGATGGTACACCGTGTGATCGGGAAAGGTTTCTAAAACGCACCTCATTTCTCATCTCCTTGTGCTCCGGTTCGCCATTCCAGCCGCTTTACTAGCAATCTCCCTCCTTGGAGAATCAGCACCTTTAACCTCCTGTTCCTTACAGGTTGCAATTTGTCCTGAGGATGAACGGGAAGAGGGGGAGCCAATGAGAGACTAGCTCTAGGTGTTGGGACAGGCACAGGTCACTCTATTTTCCCATCAGGAAGAAGAATCAACCACAGGCTCAGCCTGCCGCCCGGAGCCAGAATAGGGCCTGAAGCAATCCTGCGCTTTTGCGGCCAGCACCCAAGAAAGTGAGTTGAAAAATGGAGCTCAGGGGCACTGCAATTCACAAACCTGCAGACTTAGAAATGATAACTCTCGTCCACAAATATATGGAGGGAAGGCAACGAAGAGGATGTGAAAGCAAGGCAGAATTGCAGGAAACAGATTTCAGGAGGTAGATTCGAATCGCCTTTAAAGCACAGGAAAAGCAGGAAAACTTCGACAATGATGCCCTTGGCCAAAAAGGGCGTATGCGTTTTTTCCTGAATATATTCAGGAAAAAACGCATACGCCCTTTTTGGCCAACCAAGCAACCTGGAAAGGCAAATCAGCGCTACAAAGAAGTCTCGCTTCCCATCGGTCAAAAGGGCCATGCTGAATAAAGTGTCAAAACCAGAAATGCAGGACAGGCCATGGAGAAATGGGAGCCTTGCTACGCTGATGGGCGGGCTGTAAATTGCCAACAGCCACTCTGGAGAAGTGTACGGTGTGTCCTGAAACATCTATAAAACTCCGCTTAGAGAGCATAGGGCACTTCCACTCATGGGCGTATAAATTGGGAAAACTAAAAATCAGCAAGACACAGGCACCCCAAAGTTTAGGGCTGCTCCGTTGACAAGAACCTCCACTTCGTTACACCTGAAATATCCCAGGAAAGAGAAGAATGGATAAAGAAGTTGTGGTCCTTTTGTACAATGGAATATCACTCAGCCATGAAATCAACGTCATAAGGCTAGGAGCAGCATGATGAGTGGAATTAGGTACAACGATTCTAAGTGAAATAAGTCACACAGAAAAAGACACTTATCATAAGATATCACTTATAGAGGGAATGTAAAAACCGCTACCCTTGAACTGAATTACAAAACAGAACAGAGTCGCACGTTTATAAAACACACTGTGGCTGTTAACGGGAAAGGTGAGTTGGGGTGATGCATAAAACAAGGGTTTCAAATTAGCTCAGATACCGTTCCATAAACCCAATATGTAATAGACAAGACCTACTCCTTGCTCAGTGAACTGGACTCAACACCCCCTATTCACCGCCCAGGAATATATCTGACTAGTAAGAATCTTAAAACCTATGTATTGCTATCTCTCTGTAAGTGAGTCAAGTGGGTGTAAAGTGGCATAAACACAGCAGTGCAAAGCAGCCAAACCCCATTATAAAAATCAATTACTTTTAAAAACCCGTGAAACAAAGACAGTGAAAGAGAGAGAAATTCTTACAAAATTCGTTCAGGGGCTGCGATGCCACCTGGATTGACCATATCTAGACTCACAGCTCATTGAGACATAAGGGTGGACACTCTTGGGGCTGAGAGGTGTGGTGAGGTTGGGTGAGCTAACGCAGACCCTGTAAAGTTATACGGCGTGGTACCCATCCCATGGGTCCCAAATCTCCAGGTTCAAGGGCATCTTCCTACATCGAAAACATGCACGAGAAACCCAGAAGATGGTACACCGTGTGATCGGGAAAGGTTTCTAAAACGCACCTCATTTCTCATCTCCTTGTGCTCCGGTTCACCATTCCAGCTGCTTTACTAGCAAACTCCCTCCTGGGAGAATCAGCACCTTTAACCTCCTGTTCCGTACAGGTTGCAATTTGTCCTGAGGATGAACGGGAAGAGGGGGAACCAATGAGAGACTAGCTCTAGGTGTTGGGACAGGCACAGGTCACTCTATTTTCCCATCAGGAAGAAGAATCAACCACAGGCTCAGCCTGCCGCCCGGAGCCAGAATAGGGCCTGAAGCAATCCTGCGCTTTTGCGGCCAGCACCCAAGAAAGTGAGTTGAAAAATGGAGCTCAGGGGCACTGCAATTCACAAACCTGCAGACTTAGAAATGATAACTCTCGTCCACAAATATATGGAGGGAAGGCAACGAAGAGGATTTGAAAGCAAGGCAGAATTGCAGGAAACAGATTTCAGGAGGTAGATTCGAATCGCCTTTAAAGCACAGGAAAAGCGGCAAAACCTCGACAATGATGCCCTTGGCCAAAAAGGGCGTATGCGTTTTTTCCTGAATATATTCAGGAAAAAACGCATACGCCCTTTTTGGCCAACCGAGCAACCTGGAAAGGCAAATCAGCGCTACAAAAAAGTCTCGCTTCCCATCGGTCAAAAGGGCCATGCTGAATAAAGTGTCAAAACCAGAAATGCAGGACAGGCCATGGAGAAATGGGAGCCTTGCTACGCTGATGGGCGGGCTGTAAATTGCCAACAGCCACTCTGGAGAAGTGTACGGTGTGTGCTGAAACATCTAAAACTCTCAGCTTAGAGAGCATAGGGCACTTCCACTCATGGGCGTATAAATTGGGAAAACTAAAAATCAGCAAGACACAGGCACCCCAAAGTTTAGGGCTGCTCCGTTGACAAGAACCTCCACTTCGTTACACCTGAAATATCCCAGGAAAGAGAAGAATGGATAAAGAAGTTGTGGTCCTTATGTACAATGGAATATCACTCAGCCATGAAATCAACGTCATAAGGCTAGGAGCAGCATGATGAGTGGATTTAGGTACGACGATTCTAAGTGAAATAAGTCACACAGAAAAAGACACTTATCATAAGATATCACTTATAGAGGGAATGTAAAAACCGCTACCCTTGAAGTGAATTACAAAACGGAACAGAGTCGCACCTTTAGAAAACACACTATGGCTGTTAACGGGAAAGGTGAGGTGAGGTGATGCATAAAACAAGGGTTTCAAATTAGCTCAGATACCGTTCCATAAACCCAATATGTAATAGACAAGACCTACTCCTTGCTCAGTGAACTGGACTCAACACCCCCTATTCACCGCCCAGGAATATATCTGACTAGTAAGAATCTTAAAACCTATGTATTGCTATCTCTCTGTAAGTGAGTCAAGTGGGTGTAAAGCAGCATAAACACAGCAGTGTAAAACAGCTAAACCCCATTATAAAAATCAATTACTTTTAAAAACCCGTGAAACAAAGACAGTGAAAGAGAGAGAAATGCTTACAAAATTCGTTCAGGGGCTGTGCTGCCACCTGGATTGACCATATCTAGACCCACAGCTGATTGAGACATAAGGGTGGACACTCTTGGGGCTGAGAGGTGTGGTGAGGTTGGGTGATCTAACGCAGACCCTGTAAAGTTATACGGCGTGGTACCCATCCCATGGGTCCCAAATCTCCAGGTTCAAGGGCATCTTCCTACATCGAAAACATGCATGAGAAACCCAGAAGATGGTACACCGTGTGATCGGGAAAGGTTTCTAAAACGCACCTCATTTCTCATCTCCTTGTGCTCCGGTTCGCCATTCCAGCCGCTTTACTAGCAATCTCCCTCCTTGGAGAATCAGCACCTTTAACCTCCTGTTCCGTACAGGTTGCAATTTGTCCTGAGGATGAACGGGAAGAGGGGGAACCAATGAGAGACTAGCTCTAGGTGTTGGGACAGGCACAGGTCACTCTATTTTCCCATCAGGAAGAAGAATCAACCACAGGCTCAACCTGCCGCCCGGAGCCAGAATAGGGCCTGAAGCAATCCTGCGCTTTTGCGGCCAGCTCCCAAGAAAGCGAGTTGAAAAATCGAGTTCAGGGGCCCTGCAATTCACAAACCTGCAGACTTAGAAATGATAACTCTCGTCCACAAATATATGGAGGGAAGGCAACGAAGAGGATTTGAAAGCAAGGCAGAATTGCAGGAAACAGATTTCAGGAGGTAGATTCGAATCGCCTTTAAAGCACAGGAAAAGCGGCAAAACCTCGACAATGATGCCCTTGGCCAAAAAGGGCGTATGCGTTTTTTCCTGAATATATTCAGGAAAAAACGCATACGCCCTTTTTGGCCAACCGAGCAACCTGGAAAGGCAAATCAGCGCTACAAAGAAGTCTCGCTTCCCATCGGTCAAAAGAGCCATGCTGAATAGAGTGTCAAAACCAGAAATGCAGGACAGGCCATGCAGAAATGGGAGCCTTGCTACGCTGATGGGCGGGCTGTAAATTGCCAACAGCCACTCTGGAGAAGTGTACGGTGTGTCCTGAAACATCTAAAAAACTCAGGTTAGAGAGCATAGGGCACTTCCACTCATGGGCGTATAAATTGGGAAAACTAAAAATCAGCAAGACACAGGCACCCCAAAGTTTAGGGCTGCTCCGTTGACACGAACCTCCACTTCGTTACACCTGAAATATCCCAGGAAAGAGAAGAATGGATAAAGAAGTTGTGGTCCGTATGTACAATGGAATATCACTCAGCCATGAAATCAACGTCATAAGGCTAGGAGCAGCATGATGAGTGGAATTAGGTACAACGATTCTAAGTGAAATAAGTCACACAGAAAAAGACACTTATCATAAGATATCACTTATAGAGGGAATGTAAAAACCGCTACCCTTGAACTGAATGACAAAACAGAACAGAATCGCACGTTTAGAAAACACACTGTGGCTGTTAACGGGAAAGGTGAGTTGGGGTGATGCATAAAACAAGGGTTTCAAATTAGCTCAGATACCGTTCCATAAACCCAATATGTAATAGACAAGACCTACTCCTTGCTCAGTGAACTGGACTCAACACACCCTATTCACCGCCCAGGAATATATCTGACTAGTAAGAATCTTAAAACCTATGTATTGCTATCTCTCTGTAAGTGAGTCAAGTGGGTGTAAAGCGGCATAAACACAGCAGTGCAAAGCAGCCAAACCCCATTATAAAAATCAATTACTTTTAAAAACCCGTGAAACAAAGACAGTGAAAGAGAGAGAAATTCTTACAAAATTCGTTCAGGGGCTGCGATGCCACCTGGATTGATCATATCTAGACCCACAGCTCATTGAGACATAAGGGTGGACACTCTTGGGGCTGAGAGGTGTGGTGAGGTTGGGTGAGCTAACGCAGACCCTGTAAAGTTATACGGCGTGGTACCCATCCCATGGGTCCCAAATCTCCAGGTTCAAGGGCATCTTCCTACATCGAAAACATGCATAAGAAACCCAGAAGATGGTACACCGTGTGATCGGGAAAGGTTTCTAAAACACACCTCATGTCTCATCTCCTTGTACTCCGGTTCGCCATTGCAGCCGCTTTACTAGCAATCTCCCTCCTTGGAGAATCAGCACCTTTAACCTCCTGTTCCGTACAGGTTGCAATTTGTCCTGAGGATGAACGGGAAGAGGGGGAGCCAATGAGAGGCTAGCTCTAGGTGTTGGAACAGGCACAGGTCACTCTATTTTCCCATCAGGAAGAAGAATTAACCACAGGCTCAGCCTGCCGACCGGAGCCAGAATAGAGCCTGAAGCAATCCAGCGCTTTTGCGGCCAGCTCCCAAGAAAGCGAGTTGAAAAATGGAGCTCAAGGGCACTGCAATTCACAAACCTGTAGAGTTAGAAATGATAATTCTCGTCCACAAATATATTGACGGAAGGCAACGAAGAGGATTTGAAAGCAAGGCAGAATTGCAGGAAACATATTTCAGGAGGTAGATTCGAATCGTCTTCAAAGCACAGGAAAAGCTGCAAAACCTCGACAATCATGACCTTGGCCAAAAAGGGCGTATGCGTTTTTTCCTGAATATATTCAGGAAAAATCGCATACGCCCTTTTTGGCCAACCAAGCAACCTGGAAAGGCAAATCAGCGCTACAAAGAAGCCTTGCTTCCCATCGGTCAAAAGGGCCATGCTGAATAAAGTGTCAAAACCAGAAATGCAGGACAGGCCATGGAGAAATGGGAGCCTTGCTACGCTGATGGGCGGGATGTAAATTGCCAACAGCCACTCTGGAGAAGTGTACGGTGTGTCCTGAAACATCTAAAAAACTCAGCTTAGAGAGCATAGGGCACTTCCACTCATGGGCGTATACATTGGGAAAACTAAAAATCAGCAAGACACAGGCACCCCAAAGTTTAGGGCTGCTCCGTTGACAAGAATCTCCACTTTGCTACACCTGAAATATCCCAGGAAAGAGAAGAATGGCTAAAGAAGTTGTGGTCCTTATGTACAATGGACTATCACTCAGCCATGAAATCAACGTCATAAGGCTAGTAGCAGCATGATGAGTGGATTTAGGTACGACGATTCTAAGTGAAATAAGTCACACAGAAAAAGACACTTATCATAAGATATCACTTATAGAGGGAATGTAAAAACCGCTACCCTTGAACTGAATTACAAAACGGAACAGAGTCGCACGTTTAGAAAACACACTATGGCTGCTTAACGGGAAAGGTGAGGTGGGGTGATGCATAAAACAAGGGTTTCAAATTAGCTCAGATACCGTTCCATAAACCCAATATGTAATAGACAAGACCCACTCCTTGCTCAGTGAACTGGACTCAACATCCCCTATTCACCGCCCAAGAATATATCTGCCTAGTAAGAATCTTAAAACCTATGTATTGCTATATCTCTGTAAGTGAGTCAAGTGGGTGTAAAGCGGCATAAACACAGCAGTGCAAAGCAGCTAAACCCCATTATAAAAATCAATTACTTTTAAAAACCCGTGAAACAAAGACAGTGAAAGAGAGAGAAATTCTTACAAAATTCGTTCAGGGGCTGCGATGCCACCTGGATTGACCATATCTAGACCCACAGCTGATTGAGACATAAGGGTGGACACTCTTGGGGCTGAGAGGTGTGGTGAGGTTGGGTGAGCTAACGCAGACCCTGTAAAGTTATACGGCGTGGTACCCATCCCATGGGTCCCAAATCTCCAGGTTCAAGGGCATCTTCCTACATCGAAAACATGCATGAGAAACCCAGAAGATGGTACACCGTGTGATCGGGAAAGGTTTCTAAAACGCACCTCATTTCTCATCTCCTTGTGCTCCGGTTCGCCATTCCAGCCGCTTTACTAGCAATCTCCCTCCTTGGAGAATCAGCACCTTTAACCTCCTGTTCCTTACAGGTTGCAATTTGTCCTGAGGATGAACGGGAAGAGGGGGAGCCAATGAGAGACTAGCTCTAGGTGTTGGGACAGGCACAGGTCACTCTATTTTCCCATCAGGAAGAAGAATCAACCACAGGCTCAGCCTGCCGCCCGGAGCCAGAATAGGGCCTGAAGCAATCCTGCGCTTTTGCGGCCAGCACCCAAGAAAGTGAGTTGAAAAATGGAGCTCAGGGGCACTGCAATTCACAAACCTGCAGACTTAGAAATGATAACTCTCGTCCACAAATATATGGAGGGAAGGCAACGAAGAGGATGTGAAAGCAAGGCAGAATTGCAGGAAACAGATTTCAGGAGGTAGATTCGAATCGCCTTTAAAGCACAGGAAAAGCAGGAAAACTTCGACAATGATGCCCTTGGCCAAAAAGGGCGTATGCGTTTTTTCCTGAATATATTCAGGAAAAAACGCATACGCCCTTTTTGGCCAACCAAGCAACCTGGAAAGGCAAATCAGCGCTACAAAGAAGTCTCGCTTCCCATCGGTCAAAAGGGCCATGCTGAATAAAGTGTCAAAACCAGAAATGCAGGACAGGCCATGGAGAAATGGGAGCCTTGCTACGCTGATGGGCGGGCTGTAAATTGCCAACAGCCACTCTGGAGAAGTGTACGGTGTGTCCTGAAACATCTATAAAACTCCGCTTAGAGAGCATAGGGCACTTCCACTCATGGGCGTATAAATTGGGAAAACTAAAAATCAGCAAGACACAGGCACCCCAAAGTTTAGGGCTGCTCCGTTGACAAGAACCTCCACTTCGTTACACCTGAAATATCCCAGGAAAGAGAAGAATGGATAAAGAAGTTGTGGTCCTTTTGTACAATGGAATATCACTCAGCCATGAAATCAACGTCATAAGGCTAGGAGCAGCATGATGAGTGGAATTAGGTACAACGATTCTAAGTGAAATAAGTCACACAGAAAAAGACACTTATCATAAGATATCACTTATAGAGGGAATGTAAAAACCGCTACCCTTGAACTGAATTACAAAACAGAACAGAGTCGCACGTTTATAAAACACACTGTGGCTGTTAACGGGAAAGGTGAGTTGGGGTGATGCATAAAACAAGGGTTTCAAATTAGCTCAGATACCGTTCCATAAACCCAATATGTAATAGACAAGACCTACTCCTTGCTCAGTGAACTGGACTCAACACCCCCTATTCACCGCCCAGGAATATATCTGACTAGTAAGAATCTTAAAACCTATGTATTGCTATCTCTCTGTAAGTGAGTCAAGTGGGTGTAAAGTGGCATAAACACAGCAGTGCAAAGCAGCCAAACCCCATTATAAAAATCAATTACTTTTAAAAACCCGTGAAACAAAGACAGTGAAAGAGAGAGAAATTCTTACAAAATTCGTTCAGGGGCTGCGATGCCACCTGGATTGACCATATCTAGACTCACAGCTCATTGAGACATAAGGGTGGACACTCTTGGGGCTGAGAGGTGTGGTGAGGTTGGGTGAGCTAACGCAGACCCTGTAAAGTTATACGGCGTGGTACCCATCCCATGGGTCCCAAATCTCCAGGTTCAAGGGCATCTTCCTACATCGAAAACATGCACGAGAAACCCAGAAGATGGTACACCGTGTGATCGGGAAAGGTTTCTAAAACGCACCTCATTTCTCATCTCCTTGTGCTCCGGTTCACCATTCCAGCTGCTTTACTAGCAAACTCCCTCCTGGGAGAATCAGCACCTTTAACCTCCTGTTCCGTACAGGTTGCAATTTGTCCTGAGGATGAACGGGAAGAGGGGGAACCAATGAGAGACTAGCTCTAGGTGTTGGGACAGGCACAGGTCACTCTATTTTCCCATCAGGAAGAAGAATCAACCACAGGCTCAGCCTGCCGCCCGGAGCCAGAATAGGGCCTGAAGCAATCCTGCGCTTTTGCGGCCAGCACCCAAGAAAGTGAGTTGAAAAATGGAGCTCAGGGGCACTGCAATTCACAAACCTGCAGACTTAGAAATGATAACTCTCGTCCACAAATATATGGAGGGAAGGCAACGAAGAGGATTTGAAAGCAAGGCAGAATTGCAGGAAACAGATTTCAGGAGGTAGATTCGAATCGCCTTTAAAGCACAGGAAAAGCGGCAAAACCTCGACAATGATGCCCTTGGCCAAAAAGGGCGTATGCGTTTTTTCCTGAATATATTCAGGAAAAAACGCATACGCCCTTTTTGGCCAACCGAGCAACCTGGAAAGGCAAATCAGCGCTACAAAAAAGTCTCGCTTCCCATCGGTCAAAAGGGCCATGCTGAATAAAGTGTCAAAACCAGAAATGCAGGACAGGCCATGGAGAAATGGGAGCCTTGCTACGCTGATGGGCGGGCTGTAAATTGCCAACAGCCACTCTGGAGAA
>NW_026778065.1:0-47672 GCF_028023285.1 Balaenoptera ricei
TACCCATACCCCTACACCCGTACACGGACCCCCTCCCCGAACCCGTACCCTAAAGCCGTACCCTAACCCTAACCCTAAGCCTAACCCTAACCCCTAGGCTACCCTTTGACTGCTTCTGCCTCCAATAGATTTCCTAAGCACTAGTGTTTTTAAGGAACAGCTTAAAAAGATAATCCTAACGTGATTTTCTTTTATAATGGGTGTGTTCCTTATCTTATCCTAGTGTCTAAATTCTTCTCCATGGCTGGACCCCCCAAATAATATTCCTTTTACTTGCCTAAGGGGTATCTAGAGAGTGGGATAGGTTTAATAACTACCCTAACCCTAACGCGTACCCTAACCCCTAACCCCTACCCTAAAACCTAACACGTACTCTAATCCTAACCCCGTTCCCTAAAATGAGGCCCTAACCCCTAACACTAACCCTAACCCCTAACCCCTAAACCCCATACCCTACACCGTACACGGACCCCTCCCCGAACCCGTACCCTAAGCCGTACCCTAACCCCTAACCCTAAGCCTAACCCTAACCCTAGGCTACCCTTGACTGCTTCTGCCTCCAATAGATTTTCCTAAGCACTAGTGTTTTTAAGGAAACAGCTTAAAAAGAGAATCCTAACGTGATTTCTTTATAATGGGTGTGTTTCCTTATCTTATCCTAGTGTCTAAATTCTTCTCCATGGCTGGACCCCCCAAATAATATTCCTTTTACTTGCTAAGGGGTATCTAGAGAGTGGGGATAGGTTTAATAACTACCCTAACCCTAACGCGTACCCCTAACCCTAACCCCTACCCTAAAACCTAAACACGTACTCTAATCCTAACCCGTTCCCTAAAAATGAGCCCTAACCCTAACACTAACCCTAACCCTAACCCTAACCCCATTTCCATGGCTGGACCCCCAAATAATATTCCTTTACTTGCTAAGGGGTATCTAGAGAGTGGGATAGGTTTAATAACTACCCTAACCCTAACGCGTACCCTAACCCTAACCCCTACCCTAAACCTAACACGTACTCTAATCCTAACCCGTTCCCTAAAATGAGCCCTAACCCTAACACTAACCCTAACCCTAACCCTAACCCATACCCTACACCGTACACGGACCCCTCCCCGAACCCGTACCCTAAGCCGTACCCTAACCCTAACCCTAAGCCTAACCCTAACCCTAGGCTACCCTTGACTGCTTCTGCCTCCAATAGATTTCCTAAGCACTAGTGTTTTAAGGAACAGCTTAAAAGAGAATCCTAACGTGATTTCTTTATAATGGGTGTGTTCCTTATCTTATCCTAGTGTCTAAATTCTTCTCCATGGCTGGACCCCCAAATAATATTCCTTTACTTGCTAAGGGGTATCTAGACAGTGGGATAGGTTTAATAACTACCCTAACCCTAACGCGTACCCTAACCCTAACCCCTACCCTAAACCTAACACGTACTCTAATCCTAACCCGTTCCCTAAAATGAGCCCTAACCCTAACACTAACCCTAACCCTAACCCTAACCCATACCCTACACCGTACACGGACCCCTCCCCGAACCCGTACCCTAAGCCGTACCCTAACCCTAACCCTAAGCCTAACCCTAACCCTAGGCTCCCCTTGACTGCTTCTGCCTCCAATAGATTTCCTAAGCACTAGTGTTTTAAGGAACAGCTTAAAAAGAGAATCCTAATGTGATTTCTTTATAATGGGTGTGTTCCTTATCTTATCCTAGTGTCTAAACTCTTCTCCATGGCTGGACCCCCAAATAATATTCCTTTACGTGCTAAGGGGTATCTAGAGAGTGGGATAGGTTTAATAACTACCCTAACCCTAACGCGTACCCTAACCCTAACCCCTACCCTAAACCTAACACGTACTCTAATCCTAACCCGTACCCTAAAATGAGCCCTAACCCTAACACTAACCCTAACCCTAACCCTAAACCATACCCTACACCGTACACGGACCCCTCCCCGAACCCGTACCCTAAGCCGTACCCTAACCCTAACCCTAAGCCTAACCCTAACCCTAGGCTACCCTTGACTGCTTCTGCCTCCAATAGATTTCCTAAGCACTAGTGTTTTAAGGAACAGCTTAAAAAGAGAATCCTAATGTGATTTCTTTATAATGGGTGTGTTCCTTATCTTATCCTAGTGTCTAAACTCTTCTCCATGGCTGGACCCCCAAATAATATTCCTTTACGTGCTAACGGGTATCTAGAGAGTGGGATAGGTTTAATAACTACCCTAACCCTAACGCGTATCCTAACCCTAACCCCTACCCTAACCTAACACGTACCCTAATCCTAACCCGTACCCTAAACCGAGCCCTAACCCTAACACTAACCCTAACCCTAACCCTAACCCATACCCTACACCGTACACGGACCCCTCCCCGAACCCGTTCCCTAAGCCGTACCCTAACCCTAACCCTAAGCCTAACCCTAACCCTAGGCTACCCTTGACTGCTTCTGCCTCCAATAGATTTCCTAAGCACTAGTGTTTTAAGGAACAGCTTAAAAAGATAATCCTAACGTGATTTCTTTATAATGGGTGTGTTCCTTATCTTATCCTAGTGTCTAAATTCTTCTCCATGGCTGGACCCCCAAATAATATTCCTTTACTTGCTAAGGGGTATCTAGAGAGTGGGATAGGTTTAATAACTACCCTAACCCTAACACGTACCCTAACCCTAACACCTACCCTAAACCTAACACGTACTCTAATCCTAACCCGTTCCCTAAAATGAGCCCTAACCCTAACACTAACCCTAACCCTAACCCTAACCCATACCCTACACCGTACACGGACCCCTCCCCGAACCCGTACCCTAAGCCGTACCCTAACCCTAACCCCTAAGCCTAACCCTAACCCTAGGCTACCCTTGACTGCTTCTGCCTCCAATTGATTTCCTAAGCACTAGTGTTTTAAGGAACAGCTTAAAAAGAGAATCCTAACGTGATTTCTTTATAATGGGTGTGTTCCTTATCTTATCCTAGTGTCTAAATTCTTCTCCATGGCTGGACCCCCAAATAATATTCCTTTACTTGCTAAGGGGTATCTAGACAGTGGGATAGGTTTAATAACTACCCTAACCCTAACGCGTACCCTAACCCTAACCCCTACCCTAAACCTAACACGTACTCTAATCCTAACCCGTTCCCTAAAATGAGCCCTAACCCTAACACTAACCCTAACCCTAACCCTAACCCATACCCTACACCGTACACGGACCCCTCCCCGAACCCGTACCCTAAGCCGTACCCTAACCCTAACCCTAAGCCTAACCCTAACCCTAGGCTACCCTTGACTGCTTCTGCCTCCAATAGATTTCCTAAGCACTAGTGTTTTAAGGAACAGCTTAAAAAGAGAATCCTAATGTGATTTCTTTATAATGGGTGTGTTCCTTATCTTATCCTAGTGTCTAAACTCTTCTCCATGGCTGGACCCCCAAATAATATTCCTTTACGTGCTAAGGGGGTATCTAGAGAGTGGGATAGGTTTTAATAACTACCCTAACCCTAACGCGTACCCTAACCCTAACCCCTACCCTAAACCTAACACGTACTCTAATCCTAACCCGTACCCTAAAATGAGCCCTAACCCTAACACTAACCTAACCCTAACCCTAAACCATACCCTACACCGTACACGGACCCCTCCCCGAACCCGTACCCTAAGCCGTACCCTAACCCTAACCCTAAGCCTAACCCTAACCCTAGGCTACCCTTGACTGCTTCTGCCTCCAATAGATTTCCTAAGCACTAGTGTTTTAAGGAACAGCTTAAAAAGAGAATCCTAATGTGATTTCTTTATAATGGGTGTGTTCCTTATCTTATCCTAGTGTCTAAACTCTTCTCCATGGCTGGACCCCCAAATAATATTCCTTTACGTGCTAACGGGTATCTAGAGAGTGGGATAGGTTTAATAACTACCCTAACCCTAACGCGTATCCTAACCCTAACCCCTACCCTAAACCTAACACGTACCCTAATCCTAACCCGTACCCTAAACCGAGCCCTAACCCTAACACTAACCCTAACCCTAACCCTAACCCATACCCTACACCGTACACGGACCCCTCCCCGAACCCGTACCCTAAGCCGTACCCTAACCCTAACCCTAAGCCTAACCCTAACCCTAGGCTACCCTTGACTGCTTCTGCCTCCAATAGATTTCCTAAGCACTAGTGTTTTAAGGAACAGCTTAAAAAGAGAATCCTAACGTGATTTCTTTATAATGGGTGTGTTCCTTATCTTATCCTAGTGTCTAAATTCTTCTCCATGGCTGGACCCCCAAATAATATTCCTTTACTTGCTAAGGGGTATCTAGACAGTGGGATAGGTTTAATAACTACCCTAACCCTAACGCGTACCCTAACCCTAACCCCTACCCTAAACCTAACACGTACTCTAATCCTAACCCGTTCCCTAAAATGAGCCCTAACCCTAACACTAACCCTAACCCTAACCCTAACCCATACCCTACACCGTACACGGACCCCTCCCCGAACCCGTACCCTAAGCCGTACCCTAACCCTAACCCTAAGCCGTACCCTAACCCTTACCCTAAGCCTAACCCTAACCCTAGGCTACCCTTGACTGCTTCTGCCTCCAATAGATTTCCTAAGCACTAGTGTTTTAAGGAACAGCTTAAAAAGAGAATCCTAATGTGATTTCTTTATAATGGGTGTGTTCCTTATCTTATCCTAGTGTCTAAACTCTTCTCCATGGCTGGACCCCCAAATAATATTCCTTTACGTGCTAAGGGGTATCTAGAGAGTGGGATAGGTTTAATAACTACCCTAACCCTAACGCGTACCCTAACCCTAACCCCTACCCTAAACCTAACACGTACTCTAATCCTAACCCGTACCCTAAAATGAGCCCTAACCCTAACACTAACCCTAACCCTAACCCTAACCCATACCCTACACCGTACACGGACCCCTCCCCGAACCCGTACCCTAAGCCGTACCCTAACCCTAACCCTAAGCCTAACCCTAACCCTAGGCTACCCTTGACTGCTTCTGCCTCCAATAGATTTCCTAAGCACTAGTGTTTTAAGGAACAGCTTAAAAAGAGAATCCTAATGTGATTTCTTTATAATGGGTGTGTTCCTTATCTTATCCTAGTGTCTAAACTCTTCTCCATGGCTGGACCCCCAAATAATATTCCTTTACGTGCTAACGGGTATCTAGAGAATGGGATAGGTTTAATAACAACCCTAACCCTAACGCGTATCCTAACCCTAACCCCTACCCTAACCCTAACACGTACCCTAATCCTAACCCGTACCCTAAACCGAGCCCTAACCCTAACACTAACCCTAACCCTAACCCTAACCCATACCCTACACCGTACACGGACCCCTCCCCGAACCCGTACCCTAAGCCGTACCCTAACCCTAAACCTAAGCCTAACCCTAACCCTAGGCTACCCTTGACTGCTTCTGCCTCCAATAGATTTCCTAAGCACTAGTGTTTTAAGGAACAGCTTAAAAAGAGAATCTAATGTGATTTCTGTATAATGGGTGTGTTCCTTATCTTATCCTAGTGTCTAAACTCTTCTCCATGGCTGGACCCCCAAATAATATTCCTTTACGTGCTAAGGGGTATCTAGAGAATGGGATAGGTTTAATAACAACCCTAACCCTAACGCTTATCCTAACCCTAACCCCTACCCTAACCCTAACACGTACCCTAATCCTAACCCGTACCCTAAACCGAGCCCTAACCCTAACACTAACCCTAACCCTAACCCTAACCCATACCCTACACCGTACACGGACCCCTCCCCGAACCCGTACCCTAAGCCGTACCCTAACCCTAACCCTAAGCCTAACCCTAACCCTAGGCTACCCTTGACTGCTTCTGCCTCCAATAGATTTCCTAAGCACTAGTGTTTTAAGGAACAGCTTAAAAAGAGAATCCTAATGTGATTTCTTTATAATGGGTGTGTTCCTTATCTTATCCTAGTGTCTAAACTCTTCTCCATGGCTGGTCCTCCAACTAATATTCCTTTACGTGCTAAGGGGTAGCTAGAGAGTGGGATAGGTTTAATAACTACCCTAACCCTAACACGTACCCTTACCCTAACACTTACCCTAACCCTAACACGTACCCTAATCCTAACCCGTACCCTAAACCGAGCCCTAACCCTAACACTAACCCTAACCCTAACCCTAACCCATACCCTACACCGTACACGGACCCCTCACCGAACCCGTACCCTAAGCCGTACCCTAACCCTAACCCTAAGCCTAACGCTAACCCTAGGCTACCCTTGACTGCTTCTGCCTCCAATAGATTTCCTAAGCACTAGTGTTTTAAGGAACAGCTTATAAAGAGAATCCGAATGTGATTTCTTTATAATGGGTGTGTTCCTTATCTTATCCTAGTGTCTAAACTCTTCTCCATGGCTGGACCCCCAAATAATATTCCTTTACGTGCTAAGGGGTATCTAGAGAATGGGATAGGTTTAATAACAACCCTAACCCTAAAGCGTATCCTAACCCTAACCCCTACCCTAACCCTAACATGTACCCTAATCCTAACCCGTACCCTAAACCGAGCCCTAACCCTAACACTAACCCTAACCCTAACCCTAACCCATACCCTACACCGTACACGGACCCCTCCCCGAACCCGTACCCTAAGCCGTACCCTAACCCTAACCCTAAGCCTAACCCTAACCCTAGGCTACCCTTGACTGCTTCTGCCTCCAATAGATTTCCTAAGCACTAGTGTTTTAAGGAACAGCTTAAAAAGAGAATCCTAATGTGATTTCTGTATAATGGGTGTGTTCCTTATCTTATCCTAGTGTCTAAACTCTTCTCCATGGCTGGACCCCCAAATAATATTCCTTTACGTGCTAAGGGGTATCTAGAGAGTGGGATAGGTTTAATAACTACCCTAACCCTAACACGTATCCTAACCCTAACCCCTACCCTAAACCTAACACGTACCCTAATCCTAACCCGTACCCTAAACCGAGCCCTAACCCTAACACTAACCCTAACCCTAACCCTAACCCATACCCTACACCGTACACGGACCCCTCCC
The DNA here is from genome assembly GCF_028023285.1 of Balaenoptera ricei. NCBI lineage: Eukaryota > Metazoa > Chordata > Mammalia > Artiodactyla > Balaenopteridae > Balaenoptera > Balaenoptera ricei. The sequence goes on from NW_026778065.1 coordinate 7,046, forward strand.
CGAACCCGTACCCTAAGCCGTACCCTAACCCTAACCCTAAGCCTAACCCTAACCCTAGGCTCCCCTTGACTGCTTCTGCCTCCAATAGATTTCCTAAGCACTAGTGTTTTAAGGAACAGCTTAAAAAGAGAATCCTAATGTGATTTCTTTATAATGGGTGTGTTCCTTATCTTATCCTAGTGTCTAAACTCTTCTCCATGGCTGGACCCCCAAATAATATTCCTTTACGTGCTAAGGGGTATCTAGAGAGTGGGATAGGTTTAATAACTACCCTAACCCTAACGCGTACCCTAACCCTAACCCCTACCCTAAACCTAACACGTACTCTAATCCTAACCCGTACCCTAAAATGAGCCCTAACCCTAACACTAACCCTAACCCTAACCCTAAACCATACCCTACACCGTACACGGACCCCTCCCCGAACCCGTACCCTAAGCCGTACCCTAACCCTAACCCTAAGCCTAACCCTAACCCTAGGCTACCCTTGACTGCTTCTGCCTCCAATAGATTTCCTAAGCACTAGTGTTTTAAGGAACAGCTTAAAAAGAGAATCCTAATGTGATTTCTTTATAATGGGTGTGTTCCTTATCTTATCCTAGTGTCTAAACTCTTCTCCATGGCTGGACCCCCAAATAATATTCCTTTACGTGCTAACGGGTATCTAGAGAGTGGGATAGGTTTAATAACTACCCTAACCCTAACGCGTATCCTAACCCTAACCCCTACCCTAAACCTAACACGTACCCTAATCCTAACCCGTACCCTAAACCGAGCCCTAACCCTAACACTAACCCTAACCCTAACCCTAACCCATACCCTACACCGTACACGGACCCCTCCCCGAACCCGTACCCTAAGCCGTACCCTAACCCTAACCCTAAGCCTAACCCTAACCCTAGGCTACCCTTGACTGCTTCTGCCTCCAATAGATTTCCTAAGCACTAGTGTTTTAAGGAACAGCTTAAAAAGATAATCCTAACGTGATTTCTTTATAATGGGTGTGTTCCTTATCTTATCCTAGTGTCTAAATTCTTCTCCATGGCTGGACCCCCAAATAATATTCCTTTACTTGCTAAGGGGTATCTAGAGAGTGGGATAGGTTTAATAACTACCCTAACCCTAACACGTACCCTAACCCTAACACCTACCCTAAACCTAACACGTACTCTAATCCTAACCCGTTCCCTAAAATGAGCCCTAACCCTAACACTAACCCTAACCCTAACCCTAACCCATACCCTACACCGTACACGGACCCCTCCCCGAACCCGTACCCTAAGCCGTACCCTAACCCTAACCCTAAGCCTAACCCTAACCCTAGGCTACCCTTGACTGCTTCTGCCTCCAATTGATTTCCTAAGCACTAGTGTTTTAAGGAACAGCTTAAAAAGAGAATCCTAACGTGATTTCTTTATAATGGGTGTGTTCCTTATCTTATCCTAGTGTCTAAATTCTTCTCCATGGCTGGACCCCCAAATAATATTCCTTTACTTGCTAAGGGGTATCTAGACAGTGGGATAGGTTTAATAACTACCCTAACCCTAACGCGTACCCTAACCCTAACCCCTACCCTAAACCTAACACGTACTCTAATCCTAACCCGTTCCCTAAAATGAGCCCTAACCCTAACACTAACCCTAACCCTAACCCTAACCCATACCCTACACCGTACACGGACCCCTCCCCGAACCCGTACCCTAAGCCGTACCCTAACCCTAACCCTAAGCCTAACCCTAACCCTAGGCTACCCTTGACTGCTTCTGCCTCCAATAGATTTCCTAAGCACTAGTGTTTTAAGGAACAGCTTAAAAAGAGAATCCTAATGTGATTTCTTTATAATGGGTGTGTTCCTTATCTTATCCTAGTGTCTAAACTCTTCTCCATGGCTGGACCCCCAAATAATATTCCTTTACGTGCTAAGGGGTATCTAGAGAGTGGGATAGGTTTAATAACTACCCTAACCCTAACGCGTACCCTAACCCTAACCCCTACCCTAAACCTAACACGTACTCTAATCCTAACCCGTTCCCTAAAATGAGCCCTAACCCTAACACTAACCCTAACCCTAACCCTAAACCATACCCTACACCGTACACGGACCCCTCCCCGAACCCGTACCCTAAGCCGTACCCTAACCCTAACCCTAAGCCTAACCCTAACCCTAGGCTACCCTTGACTGCTTCTGCCTCCAATAGATTTCCTAAGCACTAGTGTTTTAAGGAACAGCTTAAAAAGAGAATCCTAATGTGATTTCTTTATAATGGGTGTGTTCCTTATCTTATCCTAGTGTCTAAACTCTTCTCCATGGCTGGACCCCCAAATAATATTCCTTTACGTGCTAACGGGTATCTAGAGAGTGGGATAGGTTTAATAACTACCCTAACCCTAACGCGTATCCTAACCCTAACCCCTACCCTAAACCTAACACGTACCCTAATCCTAACCCGTACCCTAAACCGAGCCCTAACCCTAACACTAACCCTAACCCTAACCCTAACCCATACCCTACACCGTACACGAACCCCTCCCCGAACCCGTACCCTAAGCCGTACCCTAACCCTAACCCTAAGCCTAACCCTAACCCTAGGCTACCCTTGACTGCTTCTGCCTCCAATAGATTTCCTAAGCACTAGTGTTTTAAGGAACAGCTTAAAAAGAGAATCCTAACGTGATTTCTTTATAATGGGTGTGTTCCTTATCTTATCCTAGTGTCTAAATTCTTCTCCATGGCTGGACCCCCAAATAATATTCCTTTACTTGCTAAGGGGTATCTAGAGAGTGGGATAGGTTTAATAACTACCCTAACCCTAACGCGTACCCTAACCCTAACCCCTACCCTAAACCTAACACGTACTCTAATCCTAACCCGTTCCCTAAAATGAGCCCTAACCCTAACACTAACCCTAACCCTAACCCTAACCCATACCCTACACCGTACACGGACCCCTCCCCGAACCCGTACCCTAAGCCGTACCCTAACCCTAACCCTAAGCCGTACCCTAACCCTTACCCTAAGCCTAACCCTAACCCTAGGCTACCCTTGACTGCTTCTGCCTCCAATAGATTTCCTAAGCACTAGTGTTTTAAGGAACAGCTTAAAAAGAGAATCCTAATGTGATTTCTGTATAATGGGTGTGTTCCTTATCTTATCCTAGTGTCTAAACTCTTCTCCATGGCTGGACCCCCAAATAATATTCCTTTACGTGCTAAGGGGTATCTAGAGAGTGGGATAGGTTTAATAACTACCCTAACCCTAACACGTATCCTAACCCTAACCCCTACCCTAAACCTAACACGTACCCTAATCCTAACCCGTACCCTAAACCGAGCCCTAACCCTAACACTAACCCTAACCCTAACCCTAACCCATACCCTACACCGTACACGGACCCCTCCCTGAACCCATACCCTAAGCCGTACCCTAACCCTAACCCTAAGCCTAACCCTAACCCTAGGCTACCCTTGACTGCTTCTGCCTCCAATAGATTTCCTAAGCAATAGTGTTTTAAGGAACAGCTTAAAAAGAGAATCCTAATGTGATTTCTTTATAATGGGTGTGTTCCTTATCTTATCCTAGTGTCTAAACTCTTCTCCATGGCTGGACCCCCAAATAATATTCCTTTACGTGCTAACGGGTATCTAGAGAGTGGGATAGGTTTAATAACTACCCTAACCCTAACGCGTATCCTAACCCTAACCCCTACCCTAAACCTAACACGTACCCTAAACCTAACCCGTACCCTAAACCGAGCCCTAACCCTAACACTAACCCTAACCCTAACCCTAACCCATACCCTACACCGTACACGGACCCCTCCCCGAACCCGTACCCTAAGCCGTACCCTAACCCTAACCCTAAGCCTAACCCTAACCCTAGGCTACCCTTGACTGCTTCTGCCTCCAATAGATTTCCTAAGCACTAGTGTTTTAAGGAACAGCTTAAAAAGATAATCCTAACGTGATTTCTTTATAATGGGTGTGTTCCTTATCTTATCCTAGTGTCTAAATTCTTCTCCATGGCTGGACCCCCAAATAATATTCCTTTACTTGCTAAGGGGTATCTAGAGAGTGGGATAGGTTTAATAACTACCCTAACCCTAACGCGTACCCTAACCCTAACCCCTACCCTAAACCTAACACGTACTCTAATCCTAACCCGTTCCCTAAAATGAGCCCTAACCCTAACACTAACCCTAACCCTAACCCTAACCCATACCCTACACCGTACACGGACCCCTCCCCGAACCCGTACCCTAAGCCGTACCCTAACCCTAACCCTAAGCCTAACCCTAACCCTAGGCTACCCTTGACTGCTTCTGCCTCCAATAGATTTCCTAAGCACTAGTGTTTTAAGGAACAGCTTAAAAAGAGAATCCTAACGTGATTTCTTTATAATGGGTGTGTTCCTTATCTTATCCTAGTGTCTAAATTCTTCTCCATGGCTGGACCCCCAAATAATATTCCTTTACTTGCTAAGGGGTATCTAGAGAGTGGGATAGGTTTAATAACTACCCTAACCCTAACGCGTACCCTAACCCTAACCCCTACCCTAAACCTAACACGTACTCTAATCCTAACCCGTTCCCTAAAATGAGCCCTAACCCTAACACTAACCCTAACCCTAACCCTAACCCATACCCTACACCGTACACGGACCCCTCCCCGAACCCGTACCCTAAGCCGTACCCTAACCCTAACCCTAAGCCTAACCCTAACCCTAGGCTACCCTTGACTGCTTCTGCCTCCAATAGATTTCCTAAGCACTAGTGTTTTAAGGAACAGCTTAAAAAGAGAATCCTAACGTGATTTCTTTATAATGGGTGTGTTCCTTATCTTATCCTAGTGTCTAAATTCTTCTCCATGGCTGGACCCCCAAATAATATTCCTTTACTTGCTAAGGGGTATCTAGACAGTGGGATAGGTTTAATAACTACCCTAACCCTAACGCGTACCCTAACCCTAACCCCTACCCTAAACCTAACACGTACTCTAATCCTAACCCGTTCCCTAAAATGAGCCCTAACCCTAACACTAACCCTAACCCTAACCCTAACCCATACCCTACACCGTACACGGACCCCTCCCCGAACCCGTACCCTAAGCCGTACCCTAACCCTAACCCTAAGCCTAACCCTAACCCTAGGCTCCCCTTGACTGCTTCTGCCTCCAATAGATTTCCTAAGCACTAGTGTTTTAAGGAACAGCTTAAAAAGAGAATCCTAACGTGATTTCTTTATAATGGGTGTGTTCCTTATCTTATCCTAGTGTCTAAATTCTTCTCCATGGCTGGACCCCCAAATAATATTCCTTTACTTGCTAAGGGGTATCTAGACAGTGGGATAGGTTTAATAACTACCCTAACCCTAACGCGTACCCTAACCCTAACCCCTACCCTAAACCTAACACGTACTCTAATCCTAACCCGTTCCCTAAAATGAGCCCTAACCCTAACACTAACCCTAACCCTAACCCTAACCCATACCCTACACCGTACACGGACCCCTCCCCGAACCCGTACCCTAAGCCGTACCCTAACCCTAACCCTAAGCCTAACCCTAACCCTAGGCTACCCTTGACTGCTTCTGCCTCCAATAGATTTCCTAAGCACTAGTGTTTTAAGGAACAGCTTAAAAAGAGAATCCTAATGTGATTTCTTTATAATGGGTGTGTTCCTTATCTTATCCTAGTGTCTAAACTCTTCTCCATGGCTGGACCCCCAAATAATATTCCTTTACGTGCTAAGGGGTATCTAGAGAGTGGGATAGGTTTAATAACTACCCTAACCCTAACGCGTACCCTAACCCTAACCCCTACCCTAAACCTAACACGTACTCTAATCCTAACCCGTACCCTAAAATGAGCCCTAACCCTAACACTAACCCTAACCCTAACCCTAAACCATACCCTACACCATACACGGACCCCTCCCCGAACCCGTACCCTAAGCCGTACCCTAACCCTAACCCTAAGCCTAACCCTAACCCTAGGCTACCCTTGACTGCTTCTGCCTCCAATAGATTTCCTAAGCACTAGTGTTTTAAGGAACAGCTTAAAAAGAGAATCCTAATGTGATTTCTTTATAATGGGTGTGTTCCTTATCTTATCCTAGTGTCTAAACTCTTCTCCATGGCTGGACCCCCAAATAATATTCCTTTACGTGCTAACGGGTATCTAGAGAGTGGGATAGGTTTAATAACTACCCTAACCCTAACGCGTATCCTAACCCTAACCCCTACCCTAAACCTAACACGTACCCTAATCCTAACCCGTATCCTAAACCGAGCCCTAACCCTAACACTAACCCTAACCCTAACCCTAACCCATACCCTACACCGTACACGGACCCCTCCCCGAACCCGTACCCTAAGCCGTACCCTAACCCTAACCCTAAGCCTAACCCTAACCCTAGGCTACCCTTGACTGCTTCTGCCTCCAATAGATTTCCTAAGCACTAGTGTTTTAAGGAACAGCTTAAAAAGAGAATCCTAACGTGATTTCTTTATAATGGGTGTGTTCCTTATCTTATCCTAGTGTCTAAATTCTTCTCCATGGCTGGACCCCCAAATAATATTCCTTTACTTGCTAAGGGGTATCTAGAGAGTGGGATAGGTTTAATAACTACCCTAACCCTAACGCGTACCCTAACCCTAACCCCTACCCTAAACCTAACACGTACTCTAATCCTAACCCGTTCCCTAAAATGAGCCCTAACCCTAACACTAACCCTAACCCTAACCCTAACCCATACCCTACACCGTACACGGACCCCTCCCCGAACCCGTACCCTAAGCCGTACCCTAACCCTAACCCTAAGCCGTACCCTAACCCTTACCCTAAGCCTAACCCTAACCCTAGGCTACCCTTGACTGCTTCTGCCTCCAATAGATTTCCTAAGCACTAGTGTTTTAAGGAACAGCTTAAAAAGAGAATCCTAATGTGATTTCTGTATAATGGGTGTGTTCCTTATCTTATCCTAGTGTCTAAACTCTTCTCCATGGCTGGACCCCCAAATAATATTCCTTTACGTGCTAAGGGGTATCTAGAGAGTGGGATAGGTTTAATAACTACCCTAACCCTAACACGTATCCTAACCCTAACCCCTACCCTAAACCTAACACGTACCCTAATCCTAACCCGTACCCTAAACCGAGCCCTAACCCTAACACTAACCCTAACCCTAACCCTAACCCATACCCTACACCGTACACGGACCCCTCCCTGAACCCATACCCTAAGCCGTACCCTAACCCTAACCCTAAGCCTAACCCTAACCCTAGGCTACCCTTGACTGCTTCTGCCTCCAATAGATTTCCTAAGCAATAGTGTTTTAAGGAACAGCTTAAAAAGAGAATCCTAATGTGATTTCTTTATAATGGGTGTGTTCCTTATCTTATCCTAGTGTCTAAACTCTTCTCCATGGCTGGACCCCCAAATAATATTCCTTTACGTGCTAACGGGTATCTAGAGAGTGGGATAGGTTTAATAACTACCCTAACCCTAACGCGTATCCTAACCCTAACCCCTACCCTAAACCTAACACGTACCCTAAACCTAACCCGTACCCTAAACCGAGCCCTAACCCTAACACTAACCCTAACCCTAACCCTAACCCATACCCTACACCGTACACGGACCCCTCCCCGAACCCGTACCCTAAGCCGTACCCTAACCCTAACCCTAAGCCTAACCCTAACCCTAGGCTACCCTTGACTGCTTCTGCCTCCAATAGATTTCCTAAGCACTAGTGTTTTAAGGAACAGCTTAAAAAGATAATCCTAACGTGATTTCTTTATAATGGGTGTGTTCCTTATCTTATCCTAGTGTCTAAATTCTTCTCCATGGCTGGACCCCCAAATAATATTCCTTTACTTGCTAAGGGGTATCTAGAGAGTGGGATAGGTTTAATAACTACCCTAACCCTAACGCGTACCCTAACCCTAACCCCTACCCTAAACCTAACACGTACTCTAATCCTAACCCGTTCCCTAAAATGAGCCCTAACCCTAACACTAACCCTAACCCTAACCCTAACCCATACCCTACACCGTACACGGACCCCTCCCCGAACCCGTACCCTAAGCCGTACCCTAACCCTAACCCTAAGCCTAACCCTAACCCTAGGCTACCCTTGACTGCTTCTGCCTCCAATAGATTTCCTAAGCACTAGTGTTTTAAGGAACAGCTTAAAAAGAGAATCCTAACGTGATTTCTTTATAATGGGTGTGTTCCTTATCTTATCCTAGTGTCTAAATTCTTCTCCATGGCTGGACCCCCAAATAATATTCCTTTACTTGCTAAGGGGTATCTAGAGAGTGGGATAGGTTTAATAACTACCCTAACCCTAACGCGTACCCTAACCCTAACCCCTACCCTAAACCTAACACGTACTCTAATCCTAACCCGTTCCCTAAAATGAGCCCTAACCCTAACACTAACCCTAACCCTAACCCTAACCCATACCCTACACCGTACACGGACCCCTCCCCGAACCCGTACCCTAAGCCGTACCCTAACCCTAACCCTAAGCCTAACCCTAACCCTAGGCTACCCTTGACTGCTTCTGCCTCCAATAGATTTCCTAAGCACTAGTGTTTTAAGGAACAGCTTAAAAAGAGAATCCTAACGTGATTTCTTTATAATGGGTGTGTTCCTTATCTTATCCTAGTGTCTAAATTCTTCTCCATGGCTGGACCCCCAAATAATATTCCTTTACTTGCTAAGGGGTATCTAGACAGTGGGATAGGTTTAATAACTACCCTAACCCTAACGCGTACCCTAACCCTAACCCCTACCCTAAACCTAACACGTACTCTAATCCTAACCCGTTCCCTAAAATGAGCCCTAACCCTAACACTAACCCTAACCCTAACCCTAACCCATACCCTACACCGTACACGGACCCCTCCCCGAACCCGTACCCTAAGCCGTACCCTAACCCTAACCCTAAGCCTAACCCTAACCCTAGGCTCCCCTTGACTGCTTCTGCCTCCAATAGATTTCCTAAGCACTAGTGTTTTAAGGAACAGCTTAAAAAGAGAATCCTAATGTGATTTCTTTATAATGGGTGTGTTCCTTATCTTATCCTAGTGTCTAAACTCTTCTCCATGGCTGGACCCCCAAATAATATTCCTTTACGTGCTAAGGGGTATCTAGAGAGTGGGATAGGTTTAATAACTACCCTAACCCTAACGCGTACCCTAACCCTAACCCCTACCCTAAACCTAACACGTACTCTAATCCTAACCCGTACCCTAAAATGAGCCCTAACCCTAACACTAACCCTAACCCTAACCCTAAACCATACCCTACACCGTACACGGACCCCTCCCCGAACCCGTACCCTAAGCCGTACCCTAACCCTAACCCTAAGCCTAACCCTAACCCTAGGCTACCCTTGACTGCTTCTGCCTCCAATAGATTTCCTAAGCACTAGTGTTTTAAGGAACAGCTTAAAAAGAGAATCCTAATGTGATTTCTTTATAATGGGTGTGTTCCTTATCTTATCCTAGTGTCTAAACTCTTCTCCATGGCTGGACCCCCAAATAATATTCCTTTACGTGCTAACGGGTATCTAGAGAGTGGGATAGGTTTAATAACTACCCTAACCCTAACGCGTATCCTAACCCTAACCCCTACCCTAAACCTAACACGTACCCTAATCCTAACCCGTACCCTAAACCGAGCCCTAACCCTAACACTAACCCTAACCCTAACCCTAACCCATACCCTACACCGTACACGGACCCCTCCCCGAACCCGTACCCTAAGCCGTACCCTAACCCTAACCCTAAGCCTAACCCTAACCCTAGGCTACCCTTGACTGCTTCTGCCTCCAATAGATTTCCTAAGCACTAGTGTTTTAAGGAACAGCTTAAAAAGATAATCCTAACGTGATTTCTTTATAATGGGTGTGTTCCTTATCTTATCCTAGTGTCTAAATTCTTCTCCATGGCTGGACCCCCAAATAATATTCCTTTACTTGCTAAGGGGTATCTAGAGAGTGGGATAGGTTTAATAACTACCCTAACCCTAACACGTACCCTAACCCTAACACCTACCCTAAACCTAACACGTACTCTAATCCTAACCCGTTCCCTAAAATGAGCCCTAACCCTAACACTAACCCTAACCCTAACCCTAACCCATACCCTACACCGTACACGGACCCCTCCCCGAACCCGTACCCTAAGCCGTACCCTAACCCTAACCCTAAGCCTAACCCTAACCCTAGGCTACCCTTGACTGCTTCTGCCTCCAATTGATTTCCTAAGCACTAGTGTTTTAAGGAACAGCTTAAAAAGAGAATCCTAACGTGATTTCTTTATAATGGGTGTGTTCCTTATCTTATCCTAGTGTCTAAATTCTTCTCCATGGCTGGACCCCCAAATAATATTCCTTTACTTGCTAAGGGGTATCTAGACAGTGGGATAGGTTTAATAACTACCCTAACCCTAACGCGTACCCTAACCCTAACCCCTACCCTAAACCTAACACGTACTCTAATCCTAACCCGTTCCCTAAAATGAGCCCTAACCCTAACACTAACCCTAACCCTAACCCTAACCCATACCCTACACCGTACACGGACCCCTCCCCGAACCCGTACCCTAAGCCGTACCCTAACCCTAACCCTAAGCCTAACCCTAACCCTAGGCTACCCTTGACTGCTTCTGCCTCCAATAGATTTCCTAAGCACTAGTGTTTTAAGGAACAGCTTAAAAAGAGAATCCTAATGTGATTTCTTTATAATGGGTGTGTTCCTTATCTTATCCTAGTGTCTAAACTCTTCTCCATGGCTGGACCCCCAAATAATATTCCTTTACGTGCTAAGGGGTATCTAGAGAGTGGGATAGGTTTAATAACTACCCTAACCCTAACGCGTACCCTAACCCTAACCCCTACCCTAAACCTAACACGTACTCTAATCCTAACCCGTACCCTAAAATGAGCCCTAACCCTAACACTAACCCTAACCCTAACCCTAAACCATACCCTACACCGTACACGGACCCCTCCCCGAACCCGTACCCTAAGCCGTACCCTAACCCTAACCCTAAGCCTAACCCTAACCCTAGGCTACCCTTGACTGCTTCTGCCTCCAATAGATTTCCTAAGCACTAGTGTTTTAAGGAACAGCTTAAAAAGAGAATCCTAATGTGATTTCTTTATAATGGGTGTGTTCCTTATCTTATCCTAGTGTCTAAACTCTTCTCCATGGCTGGACCCCCAAATAATATTCCTTTACGTGCTAACGGGTATCTAGAGAGTGGGATAGGTTTAATAACTACCCTAACCCTAACGCGTATCCTAACCCTAACCCCTACCCTAAACCTAACACGTACCCTAATCCTAACCCGTACCCTAAACCGAGCCCTAACCCTAACACTAACCCTAACCCTAACCCTAACCCATACCCTACACCGTACACGGACCCCTCCCCGAACCCGTACCCTAAGCCGTACCCTAACCCTAACCCTAAGCCTAACCCTAACCCTAGGCTACCCTTGACTGCTTCTGCCTCCAATAGATTTCCTAAGCACTAGTGTTTTAAGGAACAGCTTAAAAAGAGAATCCTAACGTGATTTCTTTATAATGGGTGTGTTCCTTATCTTATCCTAGTGTCTAAATTCTTCTCCATGGCTGGACCCCCAAATAATATTCCTTTACTTGCTAAGGGGTATCTAGACAGTGGGATAGGTTTAATAACTACCCTAACCCTAACGCGTACCCTAACCCTAACCCCTACCCTAAACCTAACACGTACTCTAATCCTAACCCGTTCCCTAAAATGAGCCCTAACCCTAACACTAACCCTAACCCTAACCCTAACCCATACCCTACACCGTACACGGACCCCTCCCCGAACCCGTACCCTAAGCCGTACCCTAACCCTAACCCTAAGCCGTACCCTAACCCTTACCCTAAGCCTAACCCTAACCCTAGGCTACCCTTGACTGCTTCTGCCTCCAATAGATTTCCTAAGCACTAGTGTTTTAAGGAACAGCTTAAAAAGAGAATCCTAATGTGATTTCTTTATAATGGGTGTGTTCCTTATCTTATCCTAGTGTCTAAACTCTTCTCCATGGCTGGACCCCCAAATAATATTCCTTTACGTGCTAAGGGGTATCTAGAGAGTGGGATAGGTTTAATAACTACCCTAACCCTAACGCGTACCCTAACCCTAACCCCTACCCTAAACCTAACACGTACTCTAATCCTAACCCGTACCCTAAAATGAGCCCTAACCCTAACACTAACCCTAACCCTAACCCTAACCCATACCCTACACCGTACACGGACCCCTCCCCGAACCCGTACCCTAAGCCGTACCCTAACCCTAACCCTAAGCCTAACCCTAACCCTAGGCTACCCTTGACTGCTTCTGCCTCCAATAGATTTCCTAAGCACTAGTGTTTTAAGGAACAGCTTAAAAAGAGAATCCTAATGTGATTTCTTTATAATGGGTGTGTTCCTTATCTTATCCTAGTGTCTAAACTCTTCTCCATGGCTGGACCCCCAAATAATATTCCTTTACGTGCTAACGGGTATCTAGAGAATGGGATAGGTTTAATAACAACCCTAACCCTAACGCGTATCCTAACCCTAACCCCTACCCTAACCCTAACACGTACCCTAATCCTAACCCGTACCCTAAACCGAGCCCTAACCCTAACACTAACCCTAACCCTAACCCTAACCCATACCCTACACCGTACACGGACCCCTCCCCGAACCCGTACCCTAAGCCGTACCCTAACCCTAAACCTAAGCCTAACCCTAACCCTAGGCTACCCTTGACTGCTTCTGCCTCCAATAGATTTCCTAAGCACTAGTGTTTTAAGGAACAGCTTAAAAAGAGAATCCTAATGTGATTTCTGTATAATGGGTGTGTTCCTTATCTTATCCTAGTGTCTAAACTCTTCTCCATGGCTGGACCCCCAAATAATATTCCTTTACGTGCTAAGGGGTATCTAGAGAATGGGATAGGTTTAATAACAACCCTAACCCTAACGCGTATCCTAACCCTAACCCCTACCCTAACCCTAACACGTACCCTAATCCTAACCCGTACCCTAAACCGAGCCCTAACCCTAACACTAACCCTAACCCTAACCCTAACCCATACCCTACACCGTACACGGACCCCTCCCCGAACCCGTACCCTAAGCCGTACCCTAACCCTAACCCTAAGCCTAACCCTAACCCTAGGCTACCCTTGACTGCTTCTGCCTCCAATAGATTTCCTAAGCACTAGTGTTTTAAGGAACAGCTTAAAAAGAGAATCCTAATGTGATTTCTTTATAATGGGTGTGTTCCTTATCTTATCCTAGTGTCTAAACTCTTCTCCATGGCTGGTCCTCCAACTAATATTCCTTTACGTGCTAAGGGGTAGCTAGAGAGTGGGATAGGTTTAATAACTACCCTAACCCTAACACGTACCCTTACCCTAACACTTACCCTAACCCTAACACGTACCCTAATCCTAACCCGTACCCTAAACCGAGCCCTAACCCTAACACTAACCCTAACCCTAACCCTAACCCATACCCTACACCGTACACGGACCCCTCACCGAACCCGTACCCTAAGCCGTACCCTAACCCTAACCCTAAGCCTAACGCTAACCCTAGGCTACCCTTGACTGCTTCTGCCTCCAATAGATTTCCTAAGCACTAGTGTTTTAAGGAACAGCTTATAAAGAGAATCCGAATGTGATTTCTTTATAATGGGTGTGTTCCTTATCTTATCCTAGTGTCTAAACTCTTCTCCATGGCTGGACCCCCAAATAATATTCCTTTACGTGCTAAGGGGTATCTAGAGAATGGGATAGGTTTAATAACAACCCTAACCCTAAAGCGTATCCTAACCCTAACCCCTACCCTAACCCTAACATGTACCCTAATCCTAACCCGTACCCTAAACCGAGCCCTAACCCTAACACTAACCCTAACCCTAACCCTAACCCATACCCTACACCGTACACGGACCCCTCCCCGAACCCGTACCCTAAGCCGTACCCTAACCCTAACCCTAAGCCTAACCCTAACCCTAGGCTACCCTTGACTGCTTCTGCCTCCAATAGATTTCCTAAGCACTAGTGTTTTAAGGAACAGCTTAAAAAGAGAATCCTAATGTGATTTCTGTATAATGGGTGTGTTCCTTATCTTATCCTAGTGTCTAAACTCTTCTCCATGGCTGGACCCCCAAATAATATTCCTTTACGTGCTAAGGGGTATCTAGAGAGTGGGATAGGTTTAATAACTACCCTAACCCTAACACGTATCCTAACCCTAACCCCTACCCTAAACCTAACACGTACCCTAATCCTAACCCGTACCCTAAACCGAGCCCTAACCCTAACACTAACCCTAACCCTAACCCTAACCCATACCCTACACCGTACACGGACCCCTCCCCGAACCCATACCCTAAGCCGTACCCTAACCCTAACCCTAAGCCTAACCCTAACCCTAGGCTACCCTTGACTGCTTCTGCCTCCAATAGATTTCCTAAGCAATAGTGTTTTAAGGAACAGCTTAAAAAGAGAATCCTAATGTGATTTCTTTATAATGGGTGTGTTCCTTATCTTATCCTAGTGTCTAAACTCTTCTCCATGGCTGGACCCCCAAATAATATTCCTTTACGTGCTAACGGGTATCTAGAGAGTGGGATAGGTTTAATAACTACCCTAACCCTAACGCGTATCCTAACCCTAACCCCTACCCTAAACCTAACACGTACCCTAAACCTAACCCGTACCCTAAACCGAGCCCTAACCCTAACACTAACCCTAACCCTAACCCTAACCCATACCCTACACCGTACACGGACCCCTCCCCGAACCCGTACCCTAAGCCGTACCCTAACCCTAACCCTAAGCCTAACCCTAACCCTAGGCTACCCTTGACTGCTTCTGCCTCCAATAGATTTCCTAAGCACTAGTGTTTTAAGGAACAGCTTAAAAAGATAATCCTAACGTGATTTCTTTATAATGGGTGTGTTCCTTATCTTATCCTAGTGTCTAAATTCTTCTCCATGGCTGGACCCCCAAATAATATTCCTTTACTTGCTAAGGGGTATCTAGAGAGTGGGATAGGTTTAATAACTACCCTAACCCTAACGCGTACCCTAACCCTAACCCCTACCCTAAACCTAACACGTACTCTAATCCTAACCCGTTCCCTAAAATGAGCCCTAACCCTAACACTAACCCTAACCCTAACCCTAACCCATACCCTACACCGTACACGGACCCCTCCCCGAACCCGTACCCTAAGCCGTACCCTAACCCTAACCCTAAGCCTAACCCTAACCCTAGGCTACCCTTGACTGCTTCTGCCTCCAATAGATTTCCTAAGCACTAGTGTTTTAAGGAACAGCTTAAAAAGAGAATCCTAACGTGATTTCTTTATAATGGGTGTGTTCCTTATCTTATCCTAGTGTCTAAATTCTTCTCCATGGCTGGACCCCCAAATAATATTCCTTTACTTGCTAAGGGGTATCTAGAGAGTGGGATAGGTTTAATAACTACCCTAACCCTAACGCGTACCCTAACCCTAACCCCTACCCTAAACCTAACACGTACTCTAATCCTAACCCGTTCCCTAAAATGAGCCCTAACCCTAACACTAACCCTAACCCTAACCCTAACCCATACCCTACACCGTACACGGACCCCTCCCCGAACCCGTACCCTAAGCCGTACCCTAACCCTAACCCTAAGCCTAACCCTAACCCTAGGCTACCCTTGACTGCTTCTGCCTCCAATAGATTTCCTAAGCACTAGTGTTTTAAGGAACAGCTTAAAAAGAGAATCCTAATGTGATTTCTTTATAATGGGTGTGTTCCTTATCTTATCCTAGTGTCTAAACTCTTCTCCATGGCTGGACCCCAAAATAATATTCCTTTACGTGCTAAGGGGTATCTAGAGAGTGGGATAGGTTTAATAACTACCCTAACCCTAACGCGTACCCTAACCCTAACCCCTACCCTAAACCTAACACGTACTCTAATCCTAACCCATACCCTAAAATGAGCCCTAAACCTAACACTAACCCTAACCCTAACCCTAAACCATACCCTACACCGTACACGGACCCCTCCCCGAACCCGTACCCTAAGCCGTACCCTAACCCTAACCCTAAGCCTAACCCTTACCCTAGGCTACCCTTGACTGCTTCTGCCTCCAATAGATTTCCTAAGCACTAGTGTTTTAAGGAACAGCTTAAAAAGAGAATCCTAACGTGATTTCTTTATAATGGGTGTGTTCCTTATCTTATCCTAGTGTCTAAATTCTTCTCCATGGCTGGACCGCCAAATAATATTCCTTTACTTGCTAAGGGGTATCTAGACAGTGGGATAGGTTTAATAACTACCCTAACCCTAACGCGTACCCTAACCCTAACCCCTACCCTAAACCTAACACGTACTCTAATCCTAACCCGTTCCCTAAAATGAGCCCTAACCCTAACACTAACCCTAACCCTAACCCTAACCCATACCCTACACCGTACACGGACCCCTCCCCGAACCCGTACCCTAAGCCGTACCCTAACCCTAACCCTAAGCCTAACCCTAACCCTAGGCTACCCTTGACTGCTTCTGCCTCCAATAGATTTCCTAAGCACTAGTGTTTTAAGGAACAGCTTAAAAAGAGAATCCTAATGTGATTTCTTTATAATGGGTGTGTTCCTTATCTTATCCTAGTGTCTAAACTCTTCTCCATGGCTGGACCCCCAAATAATATTCCTTTACGTGCTAAGGGGTATCTAGAGAGTGGGATAGGTTTAATAACTACCCTAACCCTAACGCGTACCCTAACCCTAACCCCTACCCTAAACCTAACACGTACTCTAATCCTAACCCGTACCCTAAAATGAGCCCTAACCCTAACACTAACCCTAACCCTAACCCTAAACCATACCCTACACCGTACACGGACCCCTCCCCGAACCCGTACCCTAAGCCGTACCCTAACCCTAACCCTAAGCCTAACCCTAACCCTAGGCTACCCTTGACTGCTTCTGCCTCCAATAGATTTCCTAAGCACTAGTGTTTTAAGGAACAGCTTAAAAAGAGAATCCTAATGTGATTTCTTTATAATGGGTGTGTTCCTTATCTTATCCTAGTGTCTAAACTCTTCTCCATGGCTGGACCCCCAAATAATATTCCTTTACGTGCTAACGGGTATCTAGAGAGTGGGATAGGTTTAATAACTACCCTAACCCTAACGCGTATCCTAACCCTAACCCCTACCCTAAACCTAACACGTACCCTAATCCTAACCTGTACCCTAAACCGAGCCCTAACCCTAACACTAACCCTAACCCTAACCCTAACCCATACCCTACACCGTACACGGACCCCTCCCCGAACCCGTACCCTAAGCCGTACCCTAACCCTAACCCTAAGCCTAACCCTAACCCTAGGCTACCCTTGACTGCTTCTGCCTCCAATAGATTTCCTAAGCACTAGTGTTTTAAGGAACAGCTTAAAAAGAGAATCCTAACGTGATTTCTTTATAATGGGTGTGTTCCTTATCTTATCCTAGTGTCTAAATTCTTCTCCATGGCTGGACCCCCAAATAATATTCCTTTACTTGCTAAGGGGTATCTAGACAGTGGGATAGGTTTAATAACTACCCTAACCCTAACGCGTACCCTAACCCTAACCCCTACCCTAAACCTAACACGTACTCTAATCCTAACCCGTTCCCTAAAATGAGCCCTAACCCTAACACTAACCCTAACCCTAACCCTAACCCATACCCTACACCGTACACGGACCCCTCCCCGAACCCGTACCCTAAGCCGTACCCTAACCCTAACCCTAAGCCTAACCCTAACCCTAGGCTACCCTTGACTGCTTCTGCCTCCAATAGATTTCCTAAGCACTAGTGTTTTAAGGAACAGCTTAAAAAGAGAATCCTAATGTGATTTCTTTATAATGGGTGTGTTCCTTATCTTATCCTAGTGTCTAAACTCTTCTCCATGGCTGGACCCCCAAATAATATTCCTTTACGTGCTAACGGGTATCTAGAGAATGGGATAGGTTTAATAACAACCCTAACCCTAACGCGTATCCTAACCCTAACCCCTACCCTAACCCTAACACGTACCCTAATCCTAACCCGTACCCTAAACCGAGCCCTAACCCTAACACTAACCCTAACCCTAACCCTAACCCATACCCTACACCGTACACGGACCCCTCCCCGAACCCGTACCCTAAGCCGTACCCTAACCCTAACCCTAAGCCTAACCCTAACCCTAGGCTACCCTTGACTGCTTCTGCCTCCAATAGATTTCCTAAGCACTAGTGTTTTAAGGAACAGCTTAAAAAGAGAATCCTAATGTGATTTCTGTATAATGGGTGTGTTCCTTATCTTATCCTAGTGTCTAAACTCTTCTCCATGGCTGGACCCCCAAATAATATTCCTTTACGTGCTAACGGGTATCTAGAGAATGGGATAGGTTTAATAACAACCCTAACCCTAACGCGTATCCTAACCCTAACCCCTACCCTAACCCTAACACGTACCCTAATCCTAACCCGTACCCTAAACCGAGGCCTAACCCTAACACTAACCCTAACCCTAACCCTAACCCATACCCTACACCGTACACGGACCCCTCCCCGAACCCGTACCCTAAGCCGTACCCTAACCCTAAACCTAAGCCTAACCCTAACCCTAGGCTACCCTTGACTGCTTCTGCCTCCAATAGATTTCCTAAGCACTAGTGTTTTAAGGAACAGCTTAAAAAGAGAATCCTAATGTGATTTCTGTATAATGGGTGTGTTCCTTATCTTATCCTAGTGTCTAAACTCTTCTCCATGGCTGGACCCCCAAATAATATTCCTTTACGTGCTAAGGGGTATCTAGAGAATGGGATAGGTTTAATAACAACCCTAACCCTAACGCGTATCCTAACCCTAACCCCTACCCTAACCCTAACACGTACCCTAATCCTAACCCGTACCCTAAACCGAGCCCTAACCCTAACACTAACCCTAACCCTAACCCTAACCCATACCCTACACCGTACACGGACCCCTCCCCGAACCCGTACCCTAAGCCGTACCCTAACCCTAACCCTAAGCCTAACCCTAACCCTAGGCTACCCTTGACTGCTTCTGCCTCCAATAGATTTCCTAAGCACTAGTGTTTTAAGGAACAGCTTAAAAAGAGAATCCTAATGTGATTTCTTTATAATGGGTGTGTTCCTTATCTTATCCTAGTGTCTAAACTCTTCTCCATGGCTGGTCCTCCAACTAATATTCCTTTACGTGCTAAGGGGTAGCTAGAGAGTGGGATAGGTTTAATAACTACCCTAACCCTAACACGTACCCTTACCCTAACACTTACCCTAACCCTAACACGTACCCTAATCCTAACCCGTACCCTAAACCGAGCCCTAACCCTAACACTAACCCTAACCCTAACCCTAACCCATACCCTACACCGTACACGGACCCCTCACCGAACCCGTACCCTAAGCCGTACCCTAACCCTAACCCTAAGCCTAACGCTAACCCTAGGCTACCCTTGACTGCTTCTGCCTCCAATAGATTTCCTAAGCACTAGTGTTTTAAGGAACAGCTTATAAAGAGAATCCGAATGTGATTTCTTTATAATGGGTGTGTTCCTTATCTTATCCTAGTGTCTAAACTCTTCTCCATGGCTGGACCCCCAAATAATATTCCTTTACGTGCTACGGGGTATCTAGAGAATGGGATAGGTTTAATAACAACCCTAACCCTAAAGCGTATCCTAACCCTAACCCCTACCCTAACCCTAACATGTACCCTAATCCTAACCCGTACCCTAAACCGAGCCCTAACCCTAACACTAACCCTAACCCTAACCCTAACCCATACCCTACACCGTACACGGACCCCTCCCCGAACCCGTACCCTAAGCCGTACCCTAACCCTAACCCTAAGCCTAACCCTAACCCTAGGCTACCCTTGACTGCTTCTGCCTCCAATAGATTTCCTAAGCACTAGTGTTTTAAGGAACAGCTTAAAAAGAGAATCCTAATGTGATTTCTGTATAATGGGTGTGTTCCTTATCTTATCCTAGTGTCTAAACTCTTCTCCATGGCTGGACCCCCAAATAATATTCCTTTACGTGCTAAGGGGTATCTAGAGAGTGGGATAGGTTTAATAACTACCCTAACCCTAACACGTATCCTAACCCTAACCCCTACCCTAAACCTAACACGTACCCTAATCCTAACCCGTACCCTAAACCGAGCCCTAACCCTAACACTAACCCTAACCCTAACCCTAACCCATACCCTACACCGTACACGGACCCCTCCCCGAACCCATACCCTAAGCCGTACCCTAACCGTAACCCTAAGCCTAACCCTAACCCTAGGCTACCCTTGACTGCTTCTGCCTCCAATAGATTTCCTAAGCAATAGTGTTTTAAGGAACAGCTTAAAAAGAGAATCCTAATGTGATTTCTTTATAATGGGTGTGTTCCTTATCTTATCCTAGTGTCTAAACTCTTCTCCATGGCTGGACCCCCAAATAATATTCCTTTACGTGCTAACGGGTATCTAGAGAGTGGGATAGGTTTAATAACTACCCTAACCCTAACGCGTATCCTAACCCTAACCCCTACCCTAAACCTAACACGTACCCTAAACCTAACCCGTACCCTAAACCGAGCCCTAACCCTAACACTAACCCTAACCCTAACCCTAACCCATACCCTACACCGTACACGGACCCCTCCCCGAACCCGTACCCTAAGCCGTACCATAACCCTAACCCTAAGCCTAACCCTAACCCTAGGCTACCCTTGACTGCTTCTGCCTCCAATAGATTTCCTAAGCACTAGTGTTTTAAGGAACAGCTTAAAAAGAGAATCCTAACGTGATTTCTTTATAATGGGTGTGTTCCTTATCTTATCCTAGTGTCTAAATTCTTCTCCATGGCTGGACCCCCAAATAATATTCCTTTACTTGCTAAGGGGTATCTAGAGAGTGGGATAGGTTTAATAACTACCCTAACCCTAACGCGTACCCTAACCCTAACCCCTACCCTAAACCTAACACGTACTCTAATCCTAACCCGTTCCCTAAAATGAGCCCTAACCCTAACACTAACCCTAACCCTAACCCTAACCCATACCCTACACCGTACACGGACCCCTCCCCGAACCCGTACCCTAAGCCGTACCCTAACCCTAACCCTAAGCCTAACCCTAACCCTAGGCTACCCTTGACTGCTTCTGCCTCCAATAGATTTCCTAAGCACTAGTGTTTTAAGGAACAGCTTAAAAAGAGAATCCTAACGTGATTTCTTTATAATGGGTGTGTTCCTTATCTTATCCTAGTGTCTAAATTCTTCTCCATGGCTGGACCCCCAAATAATATTCCTTTACTTGCTAAGGGGTATCTAGAGAGTGGGATAGGTTTAATAACTACCCTAACCCTAACGCGTACCCTAACCCTAACCCCTACCCTAAACCTAACACGTACTCTAATCCTAACCCGTACCCTAAAATGAGCCCTAACCCTAACACTAACCCTAACCCTAACCCTAAACCATACCCTACACCGTACACGGACCCCTCCCCGAACCCGTACCCTAAGCCGTACCCTAACCCTAACCCTAAGCCTAACCCTAACCCTAGGCTACCCTTGACTGCTTCTGCCTCCAATAGATTTCCTAAGCACTAGTGTTTTAAGGAACAGCTTAAAAAGAGAATCCTAATGTGATTTCTTTATAATGGGTGTGTTCCTTATCTTATCCTAGTGTCTAAACTCTTCTCCATGGCTGGACCCCCAAATAATATTCCTTTACGTGCTAACGGGTATCTAGAGAGTGGGATAGGTTTAATAACTACCCTAACCCTAACGCGTATCCTAACCCTAACCCCTACCCTAAACCTAACACGTACCCTAATCCTAACCCGTACCCTAAACCGAGCCCTAACCCTAACACTAACCCTAACCCTAACCCTAACCCATACCCTACACCGTACACGGACCCCTCCCCGAACCCGTACCCTAAGCCGTACCCTAACCCTAACCCTAAGCCTAACCCTAACCCTAGGCTACCCTTGACTGCTTCTGCCTCCAATAGATTTCCTAAGCACTAGTGTTTTAAGGAACAGCTTAAAAAGAGAATCCTAACGTGATTTCTTTATAATGGGTGTGTTCCTTATCTTATCCTAGTGTCTAAATTCTTCTCCATGGCTGGACCCCCAAATAATATTCCTTTACTTGCTAAGGGGTATCTAGAGAGTGGGATAGGTTTAATAACTACCCTAACCCTAACGCGTACCCTAACCCTAACCCCTACCCTAAACCTAACACGTACTCTAATCCTAACCCGTTCCCTAAAATGAGCCCTAACCCTAACACTAACCCTAACCCTAACCCTAACCCATACCCTACACCGTACACGGACCCCTCCCCGAACCCGTACCCTAAGCCGTACCCTAACCCTAACCCTAAGCCGTACCCTAACCCTTACCCTAAGCCTAACCCTAACCCTAGGCTACCCTTGACTGCTTCTGCCTCCAATAGATTTCCTAAGCACTAGTGTTTTAAGGAACAGCTTAAAAAGAGAATCCTAATGTGATTTCTGTATAATGGGTGTGTTCCTTATCTTATCCTAGTGTCTAAACTCTTCTCCATGGCTGGACCCCCAAATAATATTCCTTTACGTGCTAAGGGGTATCTAGAGAGTGGGATAGGTTTAATAACTACCCTAACCCTAACACGTATCCTAACCCTAACCCCTACCCTAAACCTAACACGTACCCTAATCCTAACCCGTACCCTAAACCGAGCCCTAACCCTAACACTAACCCTAACCCTAACCCTAACCCATACCCTACACCGTACACGGACCCCTCCCTGAACCCATACCCTAAGCCGTACCCTAACCCTAACCCTAAGCCTAACCCTAACCCTAGGCTACCCTTGACTGCTTCTGCCTCCAATAGATTTCCTAAGCAATAGTGTTTTAAGGAACAGCTTAAAAAGAGAATCCTAATGTGATTTCTTTATAATGAGTGTGTTCCTTATCTTATCCTAGTGTCTAAACTCTTCTCCATGGCTGGACCCCCAAATAATATTCCTTTACGTGCTAACGGGTATCTAGAGAGTGGGATAGGTTTAATAACTACCCTAACCCTAACGCGTATCCTAACCCTAACCCCTACCCTAAACCTAACACGTACCCTAAACCTAACCCGTACCCTAAACCGAGCCCTAACCCTAACACTAACCCTAACCCTAACCCTAACCCATACCCTACACCGTACACGGACCCCTCCCCGAACCCGTACCCTAAGCCGTACCCTAACCCTAACCCTAAGCCTAACCCTAACCCTAGGCTACCCTTGACTGCTTCTGCCTCCAATAGATTTCCTAAGCACTAGTGTTTTAAGGAACAGCTTAAAAAGATAATCCTAACGTGATTTCTTTATAATGGGTGTGTTCCTTATCTTATCCTAGTGTCTAAATTCTTCTCCATGGCTGGACCCCCAAATAATATTCCTTTACTTGCTAAGGGGTATCTAGAGAGTGGGATAGGTTTAATAACTACCCTAACCCTAACGCGTACCCTAACCCTAACCCCTACCCTAAACCTAACACGTACTCTAATCCTAACCCGTTCCCTAAAATGAGCCCTAACCCTAACACTAACCCTAACCCTAACCCTAACCCATACCCTACACCGTACACGGACCCCTCCCCGAACCCGTACCCTAAGCCGTACCCTAACCCTAACCCTAAGCCTAACCCTAACCCTAGGCTACCCTTGACTGCTTCTGCCTCCAATAGATTTCCTAAGCACTAGTGTTTTAAGGAACAGCTTAAAAAGAGAATCCTAACGTGATTTCTTTATAATGGGTGTGTTCCTTATCTTATCCTAGTGTCTAAATTCTTCTCCATGGCTGGACCCCCAAATAATATTCCTTTACTTGCTAAGGGGTATCTAGAGAGTGGGATAGGTTTAATAACTACCCTAACCCTAACGCGTACCCTAACCCTAACCCCTACCCTAAACCTAACACGTACTCTAATCCTAACCCGTTCCCTAAAATGAGCCCTAACCCTAACACTAACCCTAACCCTAACCCTAACCCATACCCTACACCGTACACGGACCCCTCCCCGAACCCGTACCCTAAGCCGTACCCTAACCCTAACCCTAAGCCTAACCCTAACCCTAGGCTACCCTTGACTGCTTCTGCCTCCAATAGATTTCCTAAGCACTAGTGTTTTAAGGAACAGCTTAAAAAGAGAATCCTAACGTGATTTCTTTATAATGGGTGTGTTCCTTATCTTATCCTAGTGTCTAAATTCTTCTCCATGGCTGGACCCCCAAATAATATTCCTTTACTTGCTAAGGGGTATCTAGACAGTGGGATAGGTTTAATAACTACCCTAACCCTAACGCGTACCCTAACCCTAACCCCTACCCTAAACCTAACACGTACTCTAATCCTAACCCGTTCCCTAAAATGAGCCCTAACCCTAACACTAACCCTAACCCTAACCCTAACCCATACCCTACACCGTACACGGACCCCTCCCCGAACCCGTACCCTAAGCCGTACCCTAACCCTAACCCTAAGCCTAACCCTAACCCTAGGCTCCCCTTGACTGCTTCTGCCTCCAATAGATTTCCTAAGCACTAGTGTTTTAAGGAACAGCTTAAAAAGAGAATCCTAATGTGATTTCTTTATAATGGGTGTGTTCCTTATCTTATCCTAGTGTCTAAACTCTTCTCCATGGCTGGACCCCCAAATAATATTCCTTTACGTGCTAAGGGGTATCTAGAGAGTGGGATAGGTTTAATAACTACCCTAACCCTAACGCGTACCCTAACCCTAACCCCTACCCTAAACCTAACACGTACTCTAATCCTAACCCGTACCCTAAAATGAGCCCTAACCCTAACACTAACCCTAACCCTAACCCTAAACCATACCCTACACCGTACACGGACCCCTCCCCGAACCCGTACCCTAAGCCGTACCCTAACCCTAACCCTAAGCCTAACCCTAACCCTAGGCTACCCTTGACTGCTTCTGCCTCCAATAGATTTCCTAAGCACTAGTGTTTTAAGGAACAGCTTAAAAAGAGAATCCTAATGTGATTTCTTTATAATGGGTGTGTTCCTTATCTTATCCTAGTGTCTAAACTCTTCTCCATGGCTGGACCCCCAAATAATATTCCTTTACGTGCTAACGGGTATCTAGAGAGTGGGATAGGTTTAATAACTACCCTAACCCTAACGCGTATCCTAACCCTAACCCCTACCCTAAACCTAACACGTACCCTAATCCTAACCCGTACCCTAAACCGAGCCCTAACCCTAACACTAACCCTAACCCTAACCCTAACCCATACCCTACACCGTACACGGACCCCTCCCCGAACCCGTACCCTAAGCCGTACCCTAACCCTAACCCTAAGCCTAACCCTAACCCTAGGCTACCCTTGACTGCTTCTGCCTCCAATAGATTTCCTAAGCACTAGTGTTTTAAGGAACAGCTTAAAAAGATAATCCTAACGTGATTTCTTTATAATGGGTGTGTTCCTTATCTTATCCTAGTGTCTAAATTCTTCTCCATGGCTGGACCCCCAAATAATATTCCTTTACTTGCTAAGGGGTATCTAGAGAGTGGGATAGGTTTAATAACTACCCTAACCCTAACACGTACCCTAACCCTAACACCTACCCTAAACCTAACACGTACTCTAATCCTAACCCGTTCCCTAAAATGAGCCCTAACCCTAACACTAACCCTAACCCTAACCCTAACCCATACCCTACACCGTACACGGACCCCTCCCCGAACCCGTACCCTAAGCCGTACCCTAACCCTAACCCTAAGCCTAACCCTAACCCTAGGCTACCCTTGACTGCTTCTGCCTCCAATAGATTTCCTAAGCACTAGTGTTTTAAGGAACAGCTTAAAAAGAGAATCCTAATGTGATTTCTTTATAATGGGTGTGTTCCTTATCTTATCCTAGTGTCTAAACTCTTCTCCATGGCTGGACCCCCAAATAATATTCCTTTACGTGCTAAGGGGTATCTAGAGAGTGGGATAGGTTTAATAACTACCCTAACCCTAACGCGTACCCTAACCCTAACCCCTACCCTAAACCTAACACGTACTCTAATCCTAACCCGTACCCTAAAATGAGCCCTAACCCTAACACTAACCCTAACCCTAACCCTAAACCATACCCTACACCGTACACGGACCCCTCCCCGAACCCGTACCCTAAGCCGTACCCTAACCCTAACCCTAAGCCTAACCCTAACCCTAGGCTACCCTTGACTGCTTCTGCCTCCAATAGATTTCCTAAGCACTAGTGTTTTAAGGAACAGCTTAAAAAGAGAATCCTAATGTGATTTCTTTATAATGGGTGTGTTCCTTATCTTATCCTAGTGTCTAAACTCTTCTCCATGGCTGGACCCCCAAATAATATTCCTTTACGTGCTAACGGGTATCTAGAGAGTGGGATAGGTTTAATAACTACCCTAACCCTAACGCGTATCCTAACCCTAACCCCTACCCTAAACCTAACACGTACCCTAATCCTAACCCGTACCCTAAACCGAGCCCTAACCCTAACACTAACCCTAACCCTAACCCTAACCCATACCCTACACCGTACACGGACCCCTCCCCGAACCCGTACCCTAAGCCGTACCCTAACCCTAACCCTAAGCCTAACCCTAACCCTAGGCTACCCTTGACTGCTTCTGCCTCCAATAGATTTCCTAAGCACTAGTGTTTTAAGGAACAGCTTAAAAAGAGAATCCTAACGTGATTTCTTTATAATGGGTGTGTTCCTTATCTTATCCTAGTGTCTAAATTCTTCTCCATGGCTGGACCCCCAAATAATATTCCTTTACTTGCTAAGGGGTATCTAGACAGTGGGATAGGTTTAATAACTACCCTAACCCTAACGCGTACCCTAACCCTAACCCCTACCCTAAACCTAACACGTACTCTAATCCTAACCCGTTCCCTAAAATGAGCCCTAACCCTAACACTAACCCTAACCCTAACCCTAACCCATACCCTACACCGTACACGGACCCCTCCCCGAACCCGTACCCTAAGCCGTACCCTAACCCTAACCCTAAGCCGTACCCTAACCCTTACCCTAAGCCTAACCCTAACCCTAGGCTACCCTTGACTGCTTCTGCCTCCAATAGATTTCCTAAGCACTAGTGTTTTAAGGAACAGCTTAAAAAGAGAATCCTAATGTGATTTCTTTATAATGGGTGTGTTCCTTATCTTATCCTAGTGTCTAAACTCTTCTCCATGGCTGGACCCCCAAATAATATTCCTTTACGTGCTAAGGGGTATCTAGAGAGTGGGATAGGTTTAATAACTACCCTAACCCTAACGCGTACCCTAACCCTAACCCCTACCCTAAACCTAACACGTACTCTAATCCTAACCCGTACCCTAAAATGAGCCCTAACCCTAACACTAACCCTAACCCTAACCCTAACCCATACCCTACACCGTACACGGACCCCTCCCCGAACCCGTACCCTAAGCCGTACCCTAACCCTAACCCTAAGCCTAACCCTAACCCTAGGCTACCCTTGACTGCTTCTGCCTCCAATAGATTTCCTAAGCACTAGTGTTTTAAGGAACAGCTTAAAAAGAGAATCCTAATGTGATTTCTTTATAATGGGTGTGTTCCTTATCTTATCCTAGTGTCTAAACTCTTCTCCATGGCTGGACCCCCAAATAATATTCCTTTACGTGCTAACGGGTATCTAGAGAATGGGATAGGTTTAATAACAACCCTAACCCTAACGCGTATCCTAACCCTAACCCCTACCCTAACCCTAACACGTACCCTAATCCTAACCCGTACCCTAAACCGAGCCCTAACCCTAACACTAACCCTAACCCTAACCCTAACCCATACCCTACACCGTACACGGACCCCTCCCCGAACCCGTACCCTAAGCCGTACCCTAACCCTAAACCTAAGCCTAACCCTAACCCTAGGCTACCCTTGACTGCTTCTGCCTCCAATAGATTTCCTAAGCACTAGTGTTTTAAGGAACAGCTTAAAAAGAGAATCCTAATGTGATTTCTGTATAATGGGTGTGTTCCTTATCTTATCCTAGTGTCTAAACTCTTCTCCATGGCTGGACCCCCAAATAATATTCCTTTACGTGCTAAGGGGTATCTAGAGAATGGGATAGGTTTAATAACAACCCTAACCCTAACGCGTATCCTAACCCTAACCCCTACCCTAACCCTAACACGTACCCTAATCCTAACCCGTACCCTAAACCGAGCCCTAACCCTAACACTAACCCTAACCCTAACCCTAACCCATACCCTACACCGTACACGGACCCCTCCCCGAACCCGTACCCTAAGCCGTACCCTAACCCTAACCCTAAGCCTAACCCTAACCCTAGGCTACCCTTGACTGCTTCTGCCTCCAATAGATTTCCTAAGCACTAGTGTTTTAAGGAACAGCTTAAAAAGAGAATCCTAATGTGATTTCTTTATAATGGGTGTGTTCCTTATCTTATCCTAGTGTCTAAACTCTTCTCCATGGCTGGTCCTCCAACTAATATTCCTTTACGTGCTAAGGGGTAGCTAGAGAGTGGGATAGGTTTAATAACTACCCTAACCCTAACACGTACCCTTACCCTAACACTTACCCTAACCCTAACACGTACCCTAATCCTAACCCGTACCCTAAACCGAGCCCTAACCCTAACACTAACCCTAACCCTAACCCTAACCCATACCCTACACCGTACACGGACCCCTCACCGAACCCGTACCCTAAGCCGTACCCTAACCCTAACCCTAAGCCTAACGCTAACCCTAGGCTACCCTTGACTGCTTCTGCCTCCAATAGATTTCCTAAGCACTAGTGTTTTAAGGAACAGCTTATAAAGAGAATCCGAATGTGATTTCTTTATAATGGGTGTGTTCCTTATCTTATCCTAGTGTCTAAACTCTTCTCCATGGCTGGACCCCCAAATAATATTCCTTTACGTGCTAAGGGGTATCTAGAGAATGGGATAGGTTTAATAACAACCCTAACCCTAA
Source organism: Balaenoptera ricei (assembly GCF_028023285.1). Classification (NCBI taxonomy): domain Eukaryota; kingdom Metazoa; phylum Chordata; class Mammalia; order Artiodactyla; family Balaenopteridae; genus Balaenoptera; species Balaenoptera ricei. Next base: position 36,144 of record NW_026778065.1, read on the forward strand.
AGCGTATCCTAACCCTAACCCCTACCCTAACCCTAACATGTACCCTAATCCTAACCCGTACCCTAAACCGAGCCCTAACCCTAACACTAACCCTAACCCTAACCCTAACCCATACCCTACACCGTACACGGACCCCTCCCCGAACCCGTACCCTAAGCCGTACCCTAACCCTAACCCTAAGCCTAACCCTAACCCTAGGCTACCCTTGACTGCTTCTGCCTCCAATAGATTTCCTAAGCACTAGTGTTTTAAGGAACAGCTTAAAAAGAGAATCCTAATGTGATTTCTGTATAATGGGTGTGTTCCTTATCTTATCCTAGTGTCTAAACTCTTCTCCATGGCTGGACCCCCAAATAATATTCCTTTACGTGCTAAGGGGTATCTAGAGAGTGGGATAGGTTTAATAACTACCCTAACCCTAACACGTATCCTAACCCTAACCCCTACCCTAAACCTAACACGTACCCTAATCCTAACCCGTACCCTAAACCGAGCCCTAACCCTAACACTAACCCTAACCCTAACCCTAACCCATACCCTACACCGTACACGGACCCCTCCCCGAACCCATACCCTAAGCCGTACCCTAACCCTAACCCTAAGCCTAACCCTAACCCTAGGCTACCCTTGACTGCTTCTGCCTCCAATAGATTTCCTAAGCAATAGTGTTTTAAGGAACAGCTTAAAAAGAGAATCCTAATGTGATTTCTTTATAATGGGTGTGTTCCTTATCTTATCCTAGTGTCTAAACTCTTCTCCATGGCTGGACCCCCAAATAATATTCCTTTACGTGCTAACGGGTATCTAGAGAGTGGGATAGGTTTAATAACTACCCTAACCCTAACGCGTATCCTAACCCTAACCCCTACCCTAAACCTAACACGTACCCTAAACCTAACCCGTACCCTAAACCGAGCCCTAACCCTAACACTAACCCTAACCCTAACCCTAACCCATACCCTACACCGTACACGGACCCCTCCCCGAACCCGTACCCTAAGCCGTACCCTAACCCTAACCCTAAGCCTAACCCTAACCCTAGGCTACCCTTGACTGCTTCTGCCTCCAATAGATTTCCTAAGCACTAGTGTTTTAAGGAACAGCTTAAAAAGATAATCCTAACGTGATTTCTTTATAATGGGTGTGTTCCTTATCTTATCCTAGTGTCTAAATTCTTCTCCATGGCTGGACCCCCAAATAATATTCCTTTACTTGCTAAGGGGTATCTAGAGAGTGGGATAGGTTTAATAACTACCCTAACCCTAACGCGTACCCTAACCCTAACCCCTACCCTAAACCTAACACGTACTCTAATCCTAACCCGTTCCCTAAAATGAGCCCTAACCCTAACACTAACCCTAACCCTAACCCTAACCCATACCCTACACCGTACACGGACCCCTCCCCGAACCCGTACCCTAAGCCGTACCCTAACCCTAACCCTAAGCCTAACCCTAACCCTAGGCTACCCTTGACTGCTTCTGCCTCCAATAGATTTCCTAAGCACTAGTGTTTTAAGGAACAGCTTAAAAAGAGAATCCTAATGTGATTTCTTTATAATGGGTGTGTTCCTTATCTTATCCTAGTGTCTAAACTCTTCTCCATGGCTGGACCCCAAAATAATATTCCTTTACGTGCTAAGGGGTATCTGGAGAGTGGGATAGGTTTAATAACTACCCTAACCCTAACGCGTACCCTAACCCTAACCCCTACCCTAAACCTAACACGTACTCTAATCCTAACCCATACCCTAAAATGAGCCCTAAACCTAACACTAACCCTAACCCTAACCCTAAACCATACCCTACACCGTACACGGACCCCTCCCCGAACCCGTACCCTAAGCCGTACCCTAACCCTAACCCTAAGCCTAACCCTTACCCTAGGCTACCCTTGACTGCTTCTGCCTCCAATAGATTTCCTAAGCACTAGTGTTTTAAGGAACAGCTTAAAAAGAGAATCCTAACGTGATTTCTTTATAATGGGTGTGTTCCTTATCTTATCCTAGTGTCTAAATTCTTCTCCATGGCTGGACCGCCAAATAATATTCCTTTACTTGCTAAGGGGTATCTAGACAGTGGGATAGGTTTAATAACTACCCTAACCCTAACGCGTACCCTAACCCTAACCCCTACCCTAAACCTAACACGTACTCTAATCCTAACCCGTTCCCTAAAATGAGCCCTAACCCTAACACTAACCCTAACCCTAACCCTAACCCATACCCTACACCGTACACGGACCCCTCCCCGAACCCGTACCCTAAGCCGTACCCTAACCCTAACCCTAAGCCTAACCCTAACCCTAGGCTACCCTTGACTGCTTCTGCCTCCAATAGATTTCCTAAGCACTAGTGTTTTAAGGAACAGCTTAAAAAGAGAATCCTAATGTGATTTCTTTATAATGGGTGTGTTCCTTATCTTATCCTAGTGTCTAAACTCTTCTCCATGGCTGGACCCCCAAATAATATTCCTTTACGTGCTAAGGGGTATCTAGAGAGTGGGATAGGTTTAATAACTACCCTAACCCTAACGCGTACCCTAACCCTAACCCCTACCCTAAACCTAACACGTACTCTAATCCTAACCCGTACCCTAAAATGAGCCCTAACCCTAACACTAACCCTAACCCTAACCCTAAACCATACCCTACACCGTACACGGACCCCTCCCCGAACCCGTACCCTAAGCCGTACCCTAACCCTAACCCTAAGCCTAACCCTAACCCTAGGCTACCCTTGACTGCTTCTGCCTCCAATAGATTTCCTAAGCACTAGTGTTTTAAGGAACAGCTTAAAAAGAGAATCCTAATGTGATTTCTTTATAATGGGTGTGTTCCTTATCTTATCCTAGTGTCTAAACTCTTCTCCATGGCTGGACCCCCAAATAATATTCCTTTACGTGCTAACGGGTATCTAGAGAGTGGGATAGGTTTAATAACTACCCTAACCCTAACGCGTATCCTAACCCTAACCCCTACCCTAAACCTAACACGTACCCTAATCCTAACCTGTACCCTAAACCGAGCCCTAACCCTAACACTAACCCTAACCCTAACCCTAACCCATACCCTACACCGTACACGGACCCCTCCCTGAACCCGTACCCTAAGCCGTACCCTAACCCTAACCCTAAGCCTAACCCTAACCCTAGGCTACCCTTGACTGCTTCTGCCTCCAATAGATTTCCTAAGCACTAGTGTTTTAAGGAACAGCTTAAAAAGAGAATCCTAACGTGATTTCTTTATAATGGGTGTGTTCCTTATCTTATCCTAGTGTCTAAATTCTTCTCCATGGCTGGACCCCCAAATAATATTCCTTTACTTGCTAAGGGGTATCTAGACAGTGGGATAGGTTTAATAACTACCCTAACCCTAACGCGTACCCTAACCCTAACCCCTACCCTAAACCTAACACGTACTCTAATCCTAACCCGTTCCCTAAAATGAGCCCTAACCCTAACACTAACCCTAACCCTAACCCTAACCCATACCCTACACCGTACACGGACCCCTCCCCGAACCCGTACCCTAAGCCGTACCCTAACCCTAACCCTAAGCCTAACCCTAACCCTAGGCTACCCTTGACTGCTTCTGCCTCCAATAGATTTCCTAAGCACTAGTGTTTTAAGGAACAGCTTAAAAAGAGAATCCTAATGTGATTTCTTTATAATGGGTGTGTTCCTTATCTTATCCTAGTGTCTAAACTCTTCTCCATGGCTGGACCCCCAAATAATATTCCTTTACGTGCTAACGGGTATCTAGAGAATGGGATAGGTTTAATAACAACCCTAACCCTAACGCGTATCCTAACCCTAACCCCTACCCTAACCCTAACACGTACCCTAATCCTAACCCGTACCCTAAACCGAGCCCTAACCCTAACACTAACCCTAACCCTAACCCTAACCCATACCCTACACCGTACACGGACCCCTCCCCGAACCCGTACCCTAAGCCGTACCCTAACCCTAACCCTAAGCCTAACCCTAACCCTAGGCTACCCTTGACTGCTTCTGCCTCCAATAGATTTCCTAAGCACTAGTGTTTTAAGGAACAGCTTAAAAAGAGAATCCTAATGTGATTTCTGTATAATGGGTGTGTTCCTTATCTTATCCTAGTGTCTAAACTCTTCTCCATGGCTGGACCCCCAAATAATATTCCTTTACGTGCTAACGGGTATCTAGAGAATGGGATAGGTTTAATAACAACCCTAACCCTAACGCGTATCCTAACCCTAACCCCTACCCTAACCCTAACACGTACCCTAATCCTAACCCGTACCCTAAACCGAGGCCTAACCCTAACACTAACCCTAACCCTAACCCTAACCCATACCCTACACCGTACACGGACCCCTCCCCGAACCCGTACCCTAAGCCGTACCCTAACCCTAAACCTAAGCCTAACCCTAACCCTAGGCTACCCTTGACTGCTTCTGCCTCCAATAGATTTCCTAAGCACTAGTGTTTTAAGGAACAGCTTAAAAAGAGAATCCTAATGTGATTTCTGTATAATGGGTGTGTTCCTTATCTTATCCTAGTGTCTAAACTCTTCTCCATGGCTGGACCCCCAAATAATATTCCTTTACGTGCTAAGGGGTATCTAGAGAATGGGATAGGTTTAATAACAACCCTAACCCTAACGCGTATCCTAACCCTAACCCCTACCCTAACCCTAACACGTACCCTAATCCTAACCCGTACCCTAAACCGAGCCCTAACCCTAACACTAACCCTAACCCTAACCCTAACCCATACCCTACACCGTACACGGACCCCTCCCCGAACCCGTACCCTAAGCCGTACCCTAACCCTAACCCTAAGCCTAACGCTAACCCTAGGCTACCCTTGACTGCTTCTGCCTCCAATAGATTTCCTAAGCACTAGTGTTTTAAGGAACAGCTTATAAAGAGAATCCGAATGTGATTTCTTTATAATGGGTGTGTTCCTTATCTTATCCTAGTGTCTAAACTCTTCTCCATGGCTGGACCCCCAAATAATATTCCTTTACGTGCTAAGGGGTATCTAGAGAATGGGATAGGTTTAATAACAACCCTAACCCTAAAGCGTATCCTAACCCTAACCCCTACCCTAACCCTAACATGTACCCTAATCCTAACCCGTACCCTAAACCGAGCCCTAACCCTAACACTAACCCTAACCCTAACCCTAACCCATACCCTACACCGTACACGGACCCCTCCCCGAACCCGTACCCTAAGCCGTACCCTAACCCTAACCCTAAGCCTAACCCTAACCCTAGGCTACCCTTGACTGCTTCTGCCTCCAATAGATTTCCTAAGCACTAGTGTTTTAAGGAACAGCTTAAAAAGAGAATCCTAATGTGATTTCTGTATAATGGGTGTGTTCCTTATCTTATCCTAGTGTCTAAACTCTTCTCCATGGCTGGACCCCCAAATAATATTCCTTTACGTGCTAAGGGGTATCTAGAGAGTGGGATAGGTTTAATAACTACCCTAACCCTAACACGTATCCTAACCCTAACCCCTACCCTAAACCTAACACGTACCCTAATCCTAACCCGTACCCTAAACCGAGCCCTAACCCTAACACTAACCCTAACCCTAACCCTAACCCCCATACCCTACACCGTACACGGACCCCTCCCCGAACCCATACCCTAAGCCGTACCCTAACCCTAACCCTAAGCCTAACCCTAACCCTAGGCTACCCTTGACTGCTTCTGCCTCCAATAGATTTCCTAAGCAATAGTGTTTTAAGGAACAGCTTAAAAAGAGAATCCTAATGTGATTTCTTTATAATGGGTGTGTTCCTTATCTTATCCTAGTGTCTAAACTCTTCTCCATGGCTGGACCCCCAAATAATATTCCTTTACGTGCTAACGGGTATCTAGAGAGTGGGATAGGTTTAATAACTACCCTAACCCTAACGCGTATCCTAACCCTAACCCCTACCCTAAACCTAACACGTACCCTAAACCTAACCCGTACCCTAAACCGAGCCCTAACCCTAACACTAACCCTAACCCTAACCCTAACCCATACCCTACACCGTACACGGACCCCTCCCCGAACCCGTACCCTAAGCCGTACCCTAACCCTAACCCTAAGCCTAACCCTAACCCTAGGCTACCCTTGACTGCTTCTGCCTCCAATAGATTTCCTAAGCACTAGTGTTTTAAGGAACAGCTTAAAAGATAATCCTAACGTGATTTCTTTATAATGGGTGTGTTCCTTATCTTATCCTAGTGTCTAAATTCTTCTCCATGGCTGGACCCCCAAATAATATTCCTTTACTTGCTAAGGGGTATCTAGAGAGTGGGATAGGTTTAATAACTACCCTAACCCTAACGCGTACCCTAACCCTAACCCCTACCCTAAACCTAACACGTACTCTAATCCTAACCCGTTCCCTAAAATGAGCCCTAACCCTAACACTAACCCTAACCCTAACCCTAACCCATACCCTACACCGTACACGGACCCCTCCCCGAACCCGTACCCTAAGCCGTACCCTAACCCTAACCCTAAGCCTAACCCTAACCCTAGGCTACCCTTGACTGCTTCTGCTCCAATAGATTTCCTAAGCACTAGTGTTTTAAGGAACAGCTTAAAAAGAGAATCCTAACGTGATTTCTTTATAATGGGTGTGTTCCTTATCTTATCCTAGTGTCTAAATTCTTCTCCATGGCTGGACCCCCAAATAATATTCCTTTACTTGCTAAGGGTATCTAGAGAGTGGGATAGGTTTAATAACTACCCTAACCCTAACGCGTACCCTAACCCTAACCCCTACCCTAAACCTAACACGTACTCTAATCCTAACCCGTTCCTAAAATGAGCCCTAACCCTAACACTAACCCTAACCCTAACCCTAACCCATACCCTACACCGTACACGGACCCCTCCCCGAAACCCGTACCCTAAGCCGTACCCTAACCCTAACCCTAAGCCTAACCCTAACCCTAGGCTACCCTTGACTGCTTCTGCCTCCAATAGATTCCTAAGCACTAGTGTTTTAAGGAACAGCTTAAAAAGAGAATCCTAATGTGATTTCTTTATAATGGGTGTGTTCCTTATCTTATCCTAGTGTCTAAACTCTTCTCCATGGCTGGACCCCAAAATAATATTCCTTTACGTGCTAAGGGGTATCTAGAGAGTGGGATAGGTTTAATAACTACCCTAACCCTAACGCGTACCCTAACCCTAACCCCTACCCTAAACCTAACACGTACTCTAATCCTAACCCATACCCTAAAATGAGCCCTAAACCTAACACTAACCCTAACCCTAACCCTAAACCATACCCTACACCGTACACGGACCCCTCCCCGAACCCGTACCCTAAGCCGTACCCTAACCCTAACCCTAAGCCTAACCCTTACCCTAGGCTACCCTTGACTGCTTCTGCCTCCAATAGATTTCCTAAGCACTAGTGTTTTAAGGAACAGCTTAAAAAGAGAATCCTAACGTGATTTCTTTATAATGGGTGTGTTCCTTGATCTTATCCTAGTGTCTAAATTCTTCTCCATGGCTGGACCGCCAAATAATATTCCTTTACTTGCTAAGGGGTATCTAGACAGTGGGATAGGTTTAATAACTACCCTAACCCTAACGCGTACCCTAACCCTAACCCCTACCCTAAACCTAACACGTACTCTAATCCTAACCCGTTCCCTAAAATGAGCCCTAACCCTAACACTAACCCTAACCCTAACCCTAACCCATACCCTACACCGTACACGGACCCCTCCCCGAACCCGTACCCTAAGCCGTACCCTAACCCTAACCCTAAGCCTAACCCTAACCCTAGGCTACCCTTGACTGCTTCTGCCTCCAATAGATTTCCTAAGCACTAGTGTTTTAAGGAACAGCTTAAAAAGAGAATCCTAATGTGATTTCTTTATAATGGGTGTGTTCCTTATCTTATCCTAGTGTCTAAACTCTTCTCCATGGCTGGACCCCCAAATAATATTCCTTTACGTGCTAAGGGGTATCTAGAGAGTGGGATAGGTTTAATAACTACCCTAACCCTAACGCGTACCCTAACCCTAACCCCTACCCTAAACCTAACACGTACTCTAATCCTAACCCGTACCCTAAAATGAGCCCTAACCCTAACACTAACCCTAACCCTAACCCTAAACCATACCCTACACCGTACACGGACCCCTCCCCGAACCCGTACCCTAAGCCGTACCCTAACCCTAACCCTAAGCCTAACCCTAACCCTAGGCTACCCTTGACTGCTTCTGCCTCCAATAGATTTCCTAAGCACTAGTGTTTTAAGGAACAGCTTAAAAAGAGAATCCTAATGTGATTTCTTTATAATGGGTGTGTTCCTTATCTTATCCTAGTGTCTAAACTCTTCTCCATGGCTGGACCCCCAAATAATATTCCTTTACGTGCTAACGGGTATCTAGAGAGTGGGATAGGTTTAATAACTACCCTAACCCTAACGCGTATCCTAACCCTAACCCCTACCCTAAACCTAACACGTACCCTAATCCTAACCCGTACCCTAAACCGAGCCCTAACCCTAACACTAACCCTAACCCTAACCCTAACCCATACCCTACACCGTACACGGACCCCTCCCCGAACCCGTACCCTAAGCCGTACCCTAACCCTAACCCTAAGCCTAACCCTAACCCTAGGCTACCCTTGACTGCTTCTGCCTCAATAGATTTCCTAAGCACTAGTGTTTTAAGGAACAGCTTAAAAAGAGAATCCTAACGTGATTTCTTTATAATGGGTGTGTTCCTTATCTTATCCTAGTGTCTAAATTCTTCTCCATGGCTGGACCCCCAAATAATATTCCTTTACTTGCTAAGGGGTATCTAGACAGTGGGATAGGTTTAATAACTACCCTAACCCTAACGCGTACCCTAACCCTAACCCCTACCCTAAACCTAACACGTACTCTAATCCTAACCCGTTCCCTAAAATGAGCCCTAACCCTAACACTAACCCTAACCCTAACCCTAACCCATACCCTACACCGTACACGGACCCCTCCCCGAACCCGTACCCTAAGCCGTACCCTAACCCTAACCCTAAGCCTAACCCTAACCCTAGGCTACCCTTGACTGCTTCTGCCTCCAATAGATTTCCTAAGCACTAGTGTTTTAAGGAACAGCTTAAAAAGAGAATCCTAATGTGATTTCTTTATAATGGGTGTGTTCCTTATCTTATCCTAGTGTCTAAACTCTTCTCCATGGCTGGACCCCCAAATAATATTCCTTTACGTGCTAACGGGTATCTAGAGAATGGGATAGGTTTAATAACAACCCTAACCCTAACGCGTATCCTAACCCTAACCCCTACCCTAACCCTAACACGTACCCTAATCCTAACCCGTACCCTAAACCGAGCCCTAACCCTAACACTAACCCTAACCCTAACCCTAACCCATACCCTACACCGTACACGGACCCCTCCCCGAACCCGTACCCTAAGCCGTACCCTAACCCTAACCCTAAGCCTAACCCTAACCCTAGGCTACCCTTGACTGCTTCTGCCTCCAATAGATTTCCTAAGCACTAGTGTTTTAAGGAACAGCTTAAAAAGAGAATCCTAATGTGATTTCTGTATAATGGGTGTGTTCCTTATCTTATCCTAGTGTCTAAACTCTTCTCCATGGCTGGACCCCCAAATAATATTCCTTTACGTGCTAAGGGGTATCTAGAGAATGGGATAGGTTTAATAACAACCCTAACCCTAACGCGTATACTAACCCTAACCCCTACCCTAACCCTAACACGTACCCTAATCCTAACCCGTACCCTAAACCGAGCCCTAACCCTAACACTAACCCTAACCCTAACCCTAACCCATACCCTACACCGTACACGGACCCCTCCCCGAACCCGTACCCTAAGCCGTACCCTAACCCTAACCCTAAGCCTAACCCTAACCCTAGGCTACCCTTGACTGCTTCTGCCTCCAATAGATTTCCTAAGCACTAGTGTTTTAAGGAACAGCTTAAAAAGAGAATCCTAATGTGATTTCTGTATAATGGGTGTGTTCCTTATCTTATCCTAGTGTCTAAACTCTTCTCCATGGCTGGACCCCCAAATAATATTCCTTTACGTGCTAAGGGGTATCTAGAGAATGGGATAGGTTTAATAACAACCCTAACCCTAACGCGTTTCCTAACCCTAACCCCTACCCTAACCCTAACATGTACCCTAATCGTAACCCGTACCCTAAACCGAGCCCTAACCCTAACACTAACCCTAACCCTAACCCTAACCCATACCCTACACCGTACACGGACCCCTCCCCGAACCCGTACCATAAGCCGTACCCTAACCCTAACCCTAAGCCTAACCCTAACCCTAGGCTACCCTTGACTGCTTCTGCTTCCAATAGATTTCCTAAGCACTAGTGTTTTAAGGAACAGCTTAAAAAGAGAATCCTAATGTGATTTCTTTATAATGGGTGTGTTCCTTATCTTATCCTAGTGTCTAAATTCTTCTCCATGGCTGGACCCCCAAATAATATTCCTTTACGTGCTAAGGGGTATCTAGAGAGTGGGATAGGTTTAATAACTACCCTAACCCTAACGCGTACCCTAACCCTAACCCCTACCCTAAACCTAACAAGTACTCTAATCCTAACCCGTACCCTAAAATGAGCCCTAACCCTAACACTAACCCTAACCCTAACCCTAACCCATACCCTACACCGTACACGGACCCCTCCCCGAACCCGTACCCTAAGCCGTACCCTAACCCTAACCCTAAGCCTAACCCTAACCCTAGGCTACCCTTGACTGCTTCTGCCTCCAATAGATTTCCTAAGCACTAGTGTTTTAAGGAACAGCTTAAAAAGAGAATCCTAATGTGATTTCTTTATAATGGGTGTGTTCCTTATCTTATCCTAGTGTCTAAACTCTTCTCCATGGCTGGTCCTCCAAATAATATTCCTTTACGTGCTAAGGGGTAGCTAGAGAGTGGGATAGGTTTAATAACTACCCTAACCCTAACACGTACCCTTACCCTAACACTTACCCTAACCCTAACACGTACCCTAATCCTAACCCATACCCTAAACCGAGCCCTAAACCTAACACTAACCCTAACCCTAACCCTAACCCATACCCTACACCGTACACGGACCCCTCACCGAACCCGTACCCTAAGCCGTACCCTAACCCTAACCCTAAGCCTAACACTAACCCTAGGCTACCCTTGACTGCTTCTGCCTCCAATAGATTTCCTAAGCACTAGTGTTTTAAGGAACAGCTTATAAAGAGAATCCGAATGTGATTTCTTTATAATGGGTGTGTTCCTTATCTTATCCTAGTGTCTAAACTCTTCTCCATGGCTGGACCCCCAAATAATATTCCTTTACGTGCTAAGGGGTATCTAGAGAATGGGATAGGTTTAATAACAACCCTAACCCTAAAGCGTATCCTAACCCTAACCCCTACCCTAACCCTAACATGTACCCTAATCCTAACCCGTACCCTAAACCGAGCCCTAACCCTAACACTAACCCTAACCCTAACCCTAACCCATACCCTACACCGTACACGGACCCCA
>NW_026778066.1:0-47641 GCF_028023285.1 Balaenoptera ricei
TGTCACCATGGGTAGTGTCACCATGAGCACTATTACCATGAGCACTATCACCATGAGCACTATCATCACGGGCAGTGCCACCATGAGCACTATCACCGTGAGCACTATCACCATGGGTAGTGTCACCATGAGCAATATCACCATGGGCACTGTCACCATGAGCACTATTACAATGGGCATTATCACCATGAGCACTATCACCGTGAGCACTTTCAGTGTGGGCATTGTCACCATGTGCACTGTCACCATGAGCACTATCACCATGAGCACTATCACCATGGCAAAGTTGACCATGGGAATGGTCACCATGGGCAATGTCAACATGAGCACTGTCACCATGGGCACTGTCACCATGGGCACTGTCACCATGGGTATGCTGACCATGGGCACTTTCAACATGGGCACTGTCACCATGCGAAAAGTCACCATGAGCACTATCACCATGAGCACTATCACCAAGGGCACTGTCACCATGAGCACTGTCACCGTGTGCACTGTCACAGTGGGCACTATCAACATGAGCACTGTCATCATGAGCACTGTCACCATAGGAAATGTCACAGTGAGCACTGTCACTGTGGGCACTATCACCGTGGGCACTGTCACCATAGGCACTGTCACCATGGGCGCTGTCACCATGGAAACTGTCACCATGAGCACTATAATCATGGGCAGTGCCACCATAAGGAATTTCACCATTGTAACACCAACCATAAACACCGCCAGCATGAGCACAGTCACCATGGGGACTGTCAACATGAGCACTGTCACCATGGGAAATGTCTACATGAGCACTATCACCATGATCACTATCACCAAGGGCACTGTCACCATGAGCACTATCACCGTGGACAATGTCACCATGAGAACTATCACCGTGAGCACTATCACCATGGGAAGTGTCACCGTGAGAACTGTCACCATGGACATTGTCACCGTGGGCACTGTCACCATGAGCACTGTCACCATGAGCACTGTCACTGTTGGTACTGTCACCATGAGCAATGTCACCATTGGCACTGTCACCATGTGCCCTGTCACCATAGGCACTGTCACCGTGGACACTGTCACCATGAACAATATCATCATAGGCAGTGCCACCATAAGGAATTTCACCATGGGAACTCCAACCATGTATAGCACCAGCATGAGCATAGTCATCATGGTCAGTGTCACCATGAACACTGCCACCATGGGCACTTTCAACATGGGCACAGTCACCATGCGAACTATCACAATAAGGACTACCACCATGAGCAATATTACTATGAACACTATCACCAAGGACACTGTCAACGTGAGCACTATCACCGTAAGCACTATCACCATGAGCACTGTCACCGTGAGCACTGTCACCATGGGCAATTTCAACATGGCCACTGTCACCATGGGCACTGTCACCATGGGAACTCTCACCATGAACACTGTCACCATGGGAAATGTCATTATGGGCAGTGTCACCTTGGGCACTGTCACCATGGGCAGTGTCACCATGAGCACTATTACCATGAGCAGTATCACCATGAGCACTATCACCATGGGCACTGTCACAGTGAGCACTATTACCATGGGTACTATCACCAAGGGCACTGTCATCGTGAACACTGTCACCATGAGCACTGTTACCGTGGGCCTTGCCACCATGAGCACTGTCATCATGGCCACTGTCACCATGCGGACTGCCACCATGAGCACTATCACAGTGGGCACTGTCACCATGAGAACTGTCACCATGGGCAGTGTATCCATGGGAACTGTCACCATGGGCACTATCATGGTGAGCACTATCACCATGGGAACTGTCACCATCGGAACAGTCACCATGCGCACTGTAACCATTGGCACTGCCACAGTGAGCACTGTCACAGTGAGCACTGTCACCATGGGAACTGTCACCATGTGCAGTGTCACCATGGGAACTCTCACTATGAGCACTGTCACCATGGGAAATGTCACTATGGGCAGTGTCACCATGGGCACTGTCACCATGGGTAGTGTCACCATGAGCACTATTACCATGAGCACTATCACCATGAGCACTATCATCACGGGCAGTGCCACCATGAGCACTATCACCGTGAGCACTATCACCATGGGTAGTGTCACCATGAGCAATATCACCATGGGCACTGTCACCATGAGCACTATTACAATGGGCATTATCACCATGAGCACTATCACCGTGAGCACTTTCAGTGTGGGCATTGTCACCATGTGCACTGTCACCATGAGCACTGTCACCATGAGCACTATCACCATGGCAAAGTTGACCATGGGAATGGTCACCATGGGCAATGTCAACATGAGCACTGTCACCATGGGCACTGTCACCATGGGCACTGTCACCATGGGTATGCTGACCATGGGCACTTTCAACATGGGCACTGTCACCATGCGAAAAGTCACCATGAGCACTATCACCATGAGCACTATCACCAAGGGCACTGTCACCATGAGCACTGTCACCGTGTGCACTGTCACAGTGGGCACTATCAACATGAGCACTGTCATCATGAGCACTGTCACCATAGGAAATGTCACAGTGAGCACTGTCACTGTGGGCACTATCACCGTGGGCACTGTCACCATAGGCACTGTCACCATGGACACTGTCACCATGAGCACTATCATCATCGGCAGTGCTACCATGAGGAATTTCACCATGAGAACTTCAACCGTGTACACCACCAGCTTTAGCACAGTCACCATGGGCTGTGTCACCATGAGCAGTGTCACCATGGGCACTGTCTCCATGCGAACTGTCACCATGAGCACTGTCACCATGGGCAATGTCACCATGAGCACTGTCACTGTGGGCACTGTCACCATGGGAACTGTCACCATGAGCACTATCACCGTGAGCACTATCACCATGGGCAGTGTCACTGTGAGCAATATCACCATCGCACTGTCACCGTGAGCACTATTAACAAGGGTACTATCACCAAGGGCACTGTCACCATGAGCACTGTCATCATGGGCACTGTCACCATAGGAACTGTCACCGTGAGCACTGTCACTGTGGGCACTATCACCCTGAGCACTATCAAAATGGGCACTGTCACCATAGGCACTGTCACCATGGACACTGTCACCATGAGCACTATCATCATGGGCAGTGCTACCATGAGCAATTTCACCATCGGAACTCCATCCATGTACACCGCCAGCGTGAGCACAGTCAACATGGGCAGTGTCACCATGAGCAGTGTCCCCATGGGCACTTTCAACATGGGCCCTATCACCATGCGAACTGTCACCATGAGCACTATCACCATGAGCACTGTCACCATGAGCATAGTCACCATCGGGTCTGTCACCATGAGCACTATGACCGTGTGCACTATCACCATAGGTAGTGTCACGGTGAGCAATATCACCATGGGCACTGTCACCATGAGCACTATTACCATGGGCACTATCACCATGAGCACTATCACAGTGAGCACTGTCACCGTGGGCAATGTCACCATGTGCACTGTCACCATGAGCACTGTCGCCATGAGCACTATCACCATGGGAAGTGTCAACATGGGAACGGTCACCATGGGCACTGTCAACGTGAGCACTGTCAGCATGGGAACTCTCACCAGGAGCACTGTCTCCATGGGAAATGTCACCCTGGACACTGTTCACTATGGGAAGTGTCACCATGAGCACTGTCACCATGGGCACTGTCACTATGGACACTGTCTCCATGGGCACTCTCACCATGGACACTGTCACTGTGGAAAATGTCACCATGGGCACTGTAACCATCTACACTGTCCCCAGGAGCACTATCACCATGGACACTGTATCCATCAGCATTGTCCCCATGGGCACTGTCAATATGAGCACTGTCACCATGGGAACTCTCACCATGAGCACTGTCACCATGGCCAGTGTCACCATGGCCACTGTCACCATAAGCACTGTCACAAAGGGAAATGTCACCATGGGCACTCTCACCATTTGCTCTGTCACCGTGGGCACTGTCACCATAAGCACTGTCACCATGAGCACTGTTCAACATGGGCACTGTCACCTAGAGCACTGCCACTGTGGGCACTATCACCGTGAGCACTGTCACCATGAGCACTGTCACCATGGACACTGTCACCATGAGCATTGTGACCTTGAGCACTGTCACCATGGGAACTTTCACCATGGGCACTGTAACCATGGGCACTGTCACCATGGACAATGTCACCTTGGGAACCGTCACCATGGAAAATGTCACCATGGGCACTGTTGGCCATGGACACTGTCACCATGGGCACTGTGAACATGAGCACTGTCACCATGTAAACTCTTACCATGAACACTGTCACCATGGGAAATGTCACCATGGGCACTGTCACCATGGACACTGTCACCATGAGCACTATCATCATGGGCTGTGCTACCATGAGGAATTTCACCATCGGAACTCCAACCATGTACACCGCCAGCATGAGCACAGTCACCATGGGCAGTGTCACCATGAGCACTATCACCATGAGCACTATCACCATGTGCACTATCACCACGGACACTGTCACCGTGAGAACTATCACCGTGAGCACTGTCACCATGAGAACTGTCACCATGGGCCCTGTAACCATGGGAACTGTCACCATGAGCACTATCACCGTGACCACTATCAACATGGGCAGTGTCACCGTGAGCACTATCTCCGTGAACACTTTCACCATGACTACTATCACCGTGGGCACTATAAGCATGAGCACTATCACCATGAGCACTGTCACTGCGGGCACTGTCACCGTGTTCACTGTCACCATGAGCACTGTAACCATGAGCCCTATCACCATGGGAACTGTCACCATGGGAACAGTCACTATGGGCACTGCCATGATGAGCACTGTCACCATGGGAACTCTCACCATGAGCACTATCACCATGGGCACTGTCACCATGGGCACTGTCACCATGGGCGCTGTCACCATGGAAACTGTCACCATGAGCACTATAATCATGGGCAGTGCCACCATAAGGAATTTCACCATTGTAACACCAACCATATACACCGCCAGCATGAGCACAGTCACCATGGGGACTGTCAACATGAGCACTGTCACCATGGGAAATGTCTACATGAGCACTATCACCATGATCACTATCACCAAGGGCACTGTCACCATGAGCACTATCACCGTGGACAATGTCACCATGAGAACTATCACCGTGAGCACTATCACCATGGGAAGTGTCACCGTGAGAACTGTCACCATGGACATTGTCACCGTGGGCACTGTCACCATGAGCACTGTCACCATGAGCACTGTCACTGTTGGTACTGTCACCATGAGCAATGTCACCATTGGCACTGTCACCATGTGCCCTGTCACCATAGGCACTGTCACCGTGGACACTGTCACCATGAACAATATCATCATAGGCAGTGCCACCATAAGGAATTTCACCATGGGAACTCCAACCATGTATAGCACCAGCATGAGCATAGTCATCATGGTCAGTGTCACCATGAACACTGCCACCATGGGCACTTTCAACATGGGCACAGTCACCATGCGAACTATCACCATAAGGACTACCACCATGAGCAATATTACTATGAACACTATCACCAAGGACACTGTCAACGTCAGCACTATCACCGTAAGCACTATCACCATGAGCACTGTCACCGTGAGCACTGTCACCATGGGCAATTTCAACATGGCCACTGTCACCATGGGCACTGTCACCATGGGAACTCTCACCATGAACACTGTCACCATGGGAAATGTCATTATGGGCAGTGTCACCTTGGGCACTGTCACCATGGGCAGTGTCACCATGAGCACTATTACCATGAGCAGTATCACCATGAGCACTATCACCATGGGCACTGTCACAGTGAGCACTATTACCATGGGTACTATCACCAAGGGCACTGTCATCGTGAACACTGTCACCATGAGCACTGTTACCGTGGGCCTTGCCACCATGAGCACTGTCATCATGGCCACTGTCACCATGCGGACTGCCACCATGAGCACTATCACAGTGGGCACTGTCACCATGAGAACTGTCACCATGGGCAGTGTATCCATGGGAACTGTCACCATGGGCACTATCATGGTGAGCACTATCACCATGGGAACTGTCACCATCGGAACAGTCACCATGCGCACTGTAACCATTGGCACTGCCACAGTGAGCACTGTCACAGTGAGCACTGTCACCATGGGAACTGTCACCATGTGCAGTGTCACCATGGGAACTCTCACTATGAGCACTGTCACCATGGGAAATGTCACTATGGGCAGTGTCACCATGGGCACTGTCACCATGGGTAGTGTCACCATGAGCACTATTACCATGAGCACTATCACCATGAGCACTATCATCACGGGCAGTGTCACCATGAGCACTATCACCGTGAGCACTATCACCATGGGTAGTGTCACCATGAGCAATATCACCATGGGCACTGTCACCATGAGCACTATTACAATGGGCATTATCACCATGAGCACTATCACCGTGAGCACTTTCAGTGTGGGCATTGTCACCATGTGCACTGTCACCATGAGCACTGTCACCATGAGCACTATCACCATGGCAAAGTTGACCATGGGAATGGTCACCATGGGCAATGTCAACATGAGCACTGTCACCATGGGCACTGTCACCATGGGAACTGTCACCATGGGTATGCTGACCATGGGCACTTTCAACATGGGCACTCTCACCATGCAAAAAGTCACCATGAGCACTATCACCATGAGCACTATCACCAAGGGCACTGTCACCATGAGCACTGTCACCGTGTGCACTGTCACAGTGGGCACTATCAACATGAGCACTGTCATCATGAGCACTGTCACCATAGGAAATGTCACAGTGAGCACTGTCACTGTGGGCACTATCACCGTGGGCACTGTCACCATAGGCACTGTCACCATGGACACTGTCACCATGAGCACTATCATCATCGGCAGTGCTACCATGAGGAATTTCACCATCGGAACTCCAACCAAGTACAACGCCAGCATGAGCACAGTCATTATGGGCAGTGCCACTATGAGCACTGTCACCATGGGCACTTTCAACATGGGCCCTGTCACCATGCGAACTATCTCCATGAGCACTATCAGCATGAGCAATTTCACCATGAGCACTGTCACCATGGGCACTGTCACAATGAGCACTGTCACCATGGGCACTGTAACCATGGGGACGTTCACCCTGAGCACTATCACCGTGAGCACTATCACCATGGGCAGGGTCACCGTGAGCAATATTACCAAGGGCACTGTGACTGTGAGCACTATTACCATGGGCACTGTCTCCATGCGAACTGTCACCATGAGCACTGTCACCATGGGCAATGTCACCATGAGCACTGTCACTGTGGGCACTGTCACCATGGGAACTGTCACCATGAGCACTATCACCGTGAGCACTATCACCATGGGCAGTGTCACTGTGAGCAATATCACCATCGCACTGTCACCGTGAGCACTATTAACAAGGGTACTATCACCAAGGGCACTGTCACCATGAGCACTGTCATCATGGGCACTGTCACCATAGGAACTGTCACCGTGAGCACTGTCACTGTGGGCACTATCACCCTGAGCACTATCAAAATGGGCACTGTCACCATAGGCACTGTCACCATGGACACTGTCACCATGAGCACTATCATCATGGGCAGTGCTACCATGAGCAATTTCACCATCGGAACTCCATCCATGTACACCGCCAGCGTGAGCACAGTCAACATGGGCAGTGTCACCATGAGCAGTGTCCCCATGGGCACTTTCAACATGGGCCCTATCACCATGCGAACTGTCACCATGAGCACTATCACCATGAGCACTGTCACCATGAGCATAGTCACCATCGGGTCTGTCACCATGAGCACTATGACCGTGTGCACTATCACCATAGGTAGTGTCACGGTGAGCAATATCACCATGGGCACTGTCACCATGAGCACTATTACCATGGGCACTATCACCATGAGCACTATCACAGTGAGCACTGTCACCGTGGGCAATGTCACCATGTGCACTGTCACCATGAGCACTGTCGCCATGAGCACTATCACCATGGGAAGTGTCAACATGGGAACGGTCACCATGGGCACTGTCAACGTGAGCACTGTCAGCATGGGAACTCTCACCAGGAGCACTGTCTCCATGGGAAATGTCACCCTGGACACTGTTCACTATGGGAAGTGTCACCATGAGCACTGTCACCATGGGCACTGTCACTATGGACACTGTCTCCATGGGCACTCTCACCATGGACACTGTCACTGTGGAAAATGTCACCATGGGCACTGTAACCATCTACACTGTCCCCAGGAGCACTATCACCATGGACACTGTATCCATCAGCATTGTCCCCATGGGCACTGTCAATATGAGCACTGTCACCATGGGAACTCTCACCATGAGCACTGTCACCATGGCCAGTGTCACCATGGCCACTGTCACCATAAGCACTGTCACAAAGGGAAATGTCACCATGGGCACTCTCATCATTTGCTCTGTCACCGTGGGCACTGTCACCATAAGCACTGTCACCATGAGCACTGTTCAACATGGGCACTGTCACCTAGAGCACTGCCACTGTGGGCACTATCACCGTGAGCACTGTCACCATGAGCACTGTCACCATGGACACTGTCACCATGAGCATTGTGACCTTGAGCACTGTCACCATGGGAACTTTCACCATGGGCACTGTAACCATGGGCACTGTCACCATGGACAATGTCACCTTGGGAACCGTCACCATGGAAAATGTCACCATGGGCACTGTTGGCCATGGACACTGTCACCATGGGCACTGTGAACATGAGCACTGTCACCATGTAAACTCTTACCATGAACACTGTCACCATGGGAAATGTCACCATGGGCACTGTCACCATGGACACTGTCACCATGAGCACTATCATCATGGGCTGTGCTACCATGAGGAATTTCACCATCGGAACTCCAACCATGTACACCGCCAGCATGAGCACAGTCACCATGGGCAGTGTCACCATGAGCACTATCACCATGAGCACTATCACCATGTGCACTATCACCACGGACACTGTCACCGTGAGAACTATCACCGTGAGCACTGTCACCATGAGAACTGTCACCATGGGCACTGTAACCATGGGAACTGTCACCATGAGCACTATCACCGTGACCACTATCAACATGGGCAGTGTCACCGTGAGCACTATCTCCGTGAACACTTTCACCATGACTACTATCACCGTGGGCACTATAAGCATGAGCACTATCACCATGATCACTATCACCAAGGGCACTGTCACCATGAGCACTATCACCGTGGACAATGTCACCATGAGAACTATCACCGTGAGCACTATCACCATGGGAAGTGTCACCGTGAGAACTGTCACCATGGACATTGTCACCGTGGGCACTGTCACCATGAGCACTGTCACCATGAGCACTGTCACTGTTGGTACTGTCACCATGAGCAATGTCACCATTGGCACTGTCACCATGTGCCCTGTCACCATAGGCACTGTCACCGTGGACACTGTCACCATGAACAATATCATCATAGGCAGTGCCACCATAAGGAATTTCACCATGGGAACTCCAACCATGTATAGCACCAGCATGAGCATAGTCATCATGGTCAGTGTCACCATGAATACTGCCACCATGGGCACTTTCAACATGGGCACAGTCACCATGCGAACTATCACCATAAGGACTACCACCATGAGCAATATTACTATGAACACTATCACCAAGGACACTGTCAACGTCAGCACTATCACCGTAAGCACTATCACCATGAGCACTGTCACCGTGAGCACTGTCACCATGGGCAATTTCAACATGGCCACTGTCACCATGGGCACTGTCACCATGGGAACTCTCACCATGAACACTGTCACCATGGGAAATGTCATTATGGGCAGTGTCACCTTGGGCACTGTCACCATGGGCAGTGTCACCATGAGCACTATTACCATGAGCAGTATCACCATGAGCACTATCACCATGGGCACTGTCACAGTGAGCACTATTACCATGGGTACTATCACCAAGGGCACTGTCATCGTGAACACTGTCACCATGAGCACTGTTACCGTGGGCCTTGCCACCATGAGCACTGTCATCATGGCCACTGTCACCATGCGGACTGCCACCATGAGCACTATCACAGTGGGCACTGTCACCATGAGAACTGTCACCATGGGCAGTGTATCCATGGGAACTGTCACCATGGGCACTATCATGGTGAGCACTATCACCATGGGAACTGTCACCATCGGAACAGTCACCATGCGCACTGTAACCATTGGCACTGCCACAGTGAGCACTGTCACAGTGAGCACTGTCACCATGGGAACTGTCACCATGTGCAGTGTCACCATGGGAACTCTCACTATGAGCACTGTCACCATGGGAAATGTCACTATGGGCAGTGTCACCATGGGCACTGTCACCATGGGTAGTGTCACCATGAGCACTATTACCATGAGCACTATCACCATGAGCACTATCATCACGGGCAGTGCCACCATGAGCACTATCACCGTGAGCACTATCACCATGGGTAGTGTCACCATGAGCAATATCACCATGGGCACTGTCACCATGAGCACTATTACAATGGGCATTATCACCATGAGCACTATCACCGTGAGCACTTTCAGTGTGGGCATTGTCACCATGTGCACTGTCACCATGAGCACTGTCACCATGAGCACTATCACCATGGCAAAGTTGACCATGGGAATGGTCACCATGGGCAATGTCAACATGAGCACTGTCACCATGGGCACTGTCACCATGGGCACTGTCACCATGGGTATGCTGACCATGGGCACTTTCAACATGGGCACTGTCACCATGCGAAAAGTCACCATGAGCACTATCACCATGAGCACTATCACCAAGGGCACTGTCACCATGAGCACTGTCACCGTGTGCACTGTCACAGTGGGCACTATCAACATGAGCACTGTCATCATGAGCACTGTCACCATAGGAAATGTCACAGTGAGCACTGTCACTGTGGGCACTATCACCGTGGGCACTGTCACCATAGGCACTGTCACCATGGACACTGTCACCATGAGCACTATCATCATCGGCAGTGCTACCATGAGGAATTTCACCATGAGAACTTCAACCGTGTACACCACCAGCTTTAGCACAGTCACCATGGGCTGTGTCACCATGAGCAGTGTCACCATGGGCACTGTCTCCATGCGAACTGTCACCATGAGCACTGTCACCATGGGCAATGTCACCATGAGCACTGTCACTGTGGGCACTGTCACCATGGGAACTGTCACCATGAGCACTATCACCGTGAGCACTATCACCATGGGCAGTGTCACTGTGAGCAATATCACCATCGCACTGTCACCGTGAGCACTATTAACAAGGGTACTATCACCAAGGGCACTGTCACCATGAGCACTGTCATCATGGGCACTGTCACCATAGGAACTGTCACCGTGAGCACTGTCACTGTGGGCACTATCACCCTGAGCACTATCAAAATGGGCACTGTCACCATAGGCACTGTCACCATGGACACTGTCACCATGAGCACTATCATCATGGGCAGTGCTACCATGAGCAATTTCACCATCGGAACTCCATCCATGTACACCGCCAGCGTGAGCACAGTCAACATGGGCAGTGTCACCATGAGCAGTGTCCCCATGGGCACTTTCAACATGGGCCCTATCACCATGCGAACTGTCACCATGAGCACTATCACCATGAGCACTGTCACCATGAGCATAGTCACCATCGGGTCTGTCACCATGAGCACTATGACCGTGTGCACTATCACCATAGGTAGTGTCACGGTGAGCAATATCACCATGGGCACTGTCACCATGAGCACTATTACCATGGGCACTATCACCATGAGCACTATCACAGTGAGCACTGTCACCGTGGGCAATGTCACCATGTGCACTGTCACCATGAGCACTGTCGCCATGAGCACTATCACCATGGGAAGTGTCAACATGGGAACGGTCACCATGGGCACTGTCAACGTGAGCACTGTCAGCATGGGAACTCTCACCAGGAGCACTGTCTCCATGGGAAATGTCACCCTGGACACTGTTCACTATGGGAAGTGTCACCATGAGCACTGTCACCATGGGCACTGTCACTATGGACACTGTCTCCATGGGCACTCTCACCATGGACACTGTCACTGTGGAAAATGTCACCATGGGCACTGTAACCATCTACACTGTCCCCAGGAGCACTATCACCATGGACACTGTATCCATCAGCATTGTCCCCATGGGCACTGTCAATATGAGCACTGTCACCATGGGAACTCTCACCATGAGCACTGTCACCATGGCCAGTGTCACCATGGCCACTGTCACCATAAGCACTGTCACAAAGGGAAATGTCACCATGGGCACTCTCACCATTTGCTCTGTCACCGTGGGCACTGTCACCATAAGCACTGTCACCATGAGCACTGTTCAACATGGGCACTGTCACCTAGAGCACTGCCACTGTGGGCACTATCACCGTGAGCACTGTCACCATGAGCACTGTCACCATGGACACTGTCACCATGAGCATTGTGACCTTGAGCACTGTCACCATGGGAACTTTCACCATGGGCACTGTAACCATGGGCACTGTCACCATGGACAATGTCACCTTGGGAACCGTCACCATGGAAAATGTCACCATGGGCACTGTTGGCCATGGACACTGTCACCATGGGCACTGTGAACATGAGCACTGTCACCATGTAAACTCTTACCATGAACACTGTCACCATGGGATATGTCACCATGGGCACTGTCACCATGGACACTGTCACCATGAGCACTATCATCATGGGCTGTGCTACCATGAGGAATTTCACCATCGGAACTCCAACCATGTACACCGCCAGCATGAGCACAGTCACCATGGGCAGTGTCACCATGAGCACTATCACCATGAGCACTATCACCATGTGCACTATCACCACGGACACTGTCACCGTGAGAACTATCACCGTGAGCACTGTCACCATGAGAACTGTCACCATGGGCACTGTAACCATGGGAACTGTCACCATGAGCACTATCACCGTGACCACTATCAACATGGGCAGTGTCACCGTGAGCACTATCTCCGTGAACACTTTCACCATGACTACTATCACCGTGGGCACTATAAGCATGAGCACTATCACCATGAGCACTGTCACTGCGGGCACTGTCACCGTGTTCACTGTCACCATGAGCACTGTAACCATGAGCCCTATCACCATGGGAACTGTCACCATGGGAACAGTCACTATGGGCACTGCCATGATGAGCACTGTCACCATGGGAACTCTCACCATGAGCACTATCACCATGGGCACTGTCACCATGGGCACTGTCACCATGGGCGCTGTCACCATGGAAACTGTCACCATGAGCACTATAATCATGGGCAGTGCCACCATAAGGAATTTCACCATTGTAACACCAACCATATACACCGCCAGCATGAGCACAGTCACCATGGGGACTGTCAACATGAGCACTGTCACCATGGGAAATGTCTACATGAGCACTATCACCATGATCACTATCACCAAGGGCACTGTCACCATGAGCACTATCACCGTGGACAATGTCACCATGAGAACTATCACCGTGAGCACTATCACCATGGGAAGTGTCACCGTGAGAACTGTCACCATGGACATTGTCACCGTGGGCACTGTCACCATGAGCACTGTCACCATGAGCACTGTCACTGTTGGTACTGTCACCATGAGCAATGTCACCATTGGCACTGTCACCATGTGCCCTGTCACCATAGGCACTGTCACCGTGGACACTGTCACCATGAACAATATCATCATAGGCAGTGCCACCATAAGGAATTTCACCATGGGAACTCCAACCATGTATAGCACCAGCATGAGCATAGTCATCATGGTCAGTGTCACCATGAACACTGCCACCATGGGCACTTTCAACATGGGCACAGTCACCATGCGAACTATCACCATAAGGACTACCACCATGAGCAATATTACTATGAACACTATCACCAAGGACACTGTCAACGTCAGCACTATCACCGTAAGCACTATCACCATGAGCACTGTCACCGTGAGCACTGTCACCATGGGCAATTTCAACATGGCCACTGTCACCATGGGCACTGTCACCATGGGAACTCTCACCATGAACACTGTCACCATGGGAAATGTCATTATGGGCAGTGTCACCTTGGGCACTGTCACCATGGGCAGTGTCACCATGAGCACTATTACCATGAGCAGTATCACCATGAGCACTATCACCATGGGCACTGTCACAGTGAGCACTATTACCATGGGTACTATCACCAAGGGCACTGTCATCGTGAACACTGTCACCATGAGCACTGTTACCGTGGGCCTTGCCACCATGAGCACTGTCATCATGGCCACTGTCACCATGCGGACTGCCACCATGAGCACTATCACAGTGGGCACTGTCACCATGAGAACTGTCACCATGGGCAGTGTATCCATGGGAACTGTCACCATGGGCACTATCATGGTGAGCACTATCACCATGGGAACTGTCACCATCGGAACAGTCACCATGCGCACTGTAACCATTGGCACTGCCACAGTGAGCACTGTCACAGTGAGCACTGTCACCATGGGAACTGTCACCATGTGCAGTGTCACCATGGGAACTCTCACTATGAGCACTGTCACCATGGGAAATGTCACTATGGGCAGTGTCACCATGGGCACTGTCACCATGGGTAGTGTCACCATGAGCACTATTACCATGAGCACTATCACCATGAGCACTATCATCACGGGCAGTGTCACCATGAGCACTATCACCGTGAGCACTATCACCATGGGTAGTGTCACCATGAGCAATATCACCATGGGCACTGTCACCATGAGCACTATTACAATGGGCATTATCACCATGAGCACTATCACCGTGAGCACTTTCAGTGTGGGCATTGTCACCATGTGCACTGTCACCATGAGCACTGTCACCATGAGCACTATCACCATGGCAAAGTTGACCATGGGAATGGTCACCATGGGCAATGTCAACATGAGCACTGTCACCATGGGCACTGTCACCATGGGCACTGTCACCATGGGTATGCTGACCATGGGCACTTTCAACATGGGCACTCTCACCATGCAAAAAGTCACCATGAGCACTATCACCATGAGCACTATCACCAAGGGCACTGTCACCATGAGCACTGTCACCGTGTGCACTGTCACAGTGGGCACTATCAACATGAGCACTGTCATCATGAGCACTGTCACCATAGGAAATGTCACAGTGAGCACTGTCACTGTGGGCACTATCACCGTGGGCACTGTCACCATAGGCACTGTCACCATGGACACTGTCACCATGAGCACTATCATCATCGGCAGTGCTACCATGAGGAATTTCACCATCGGAACTCCAACCAAGTACAACGCCAGCATGAGCACAGTCATTATGGGCAGTGCCACTATGAGCACTGTCACCATGGGCACTTTCAACATGGGCCCTGTCACCATGCGAACTATCTCCAAGAGCACTATCAGCATGAGCAATTTCACCATGAGCACTGTCACCATGGGCACTGTCACAATGAGCACTGTCACCATGGGCACTGTAACCATGGGGACGTTCACCCTGAGCACTATCACCGTGAGCACTATCACCATGGGCAGGGTCACCGTGAGCAATATTACCAAGGGCACTGTGACTGTGAGCACTATTACCATGGGCACTGTCTCCATGCGAACTGTCACCATGAGCACTGTCACCATGGGCAATGTCACCATGAGCACTGTCACTGTGGGCACTGTCACCATGGGAACTGTCACCATGAGCACTATCACCGTGAGCACTATCACCATGGGCAGTGTCACTGTGAGCAATATCACCATCGCACTGTCACCGTGAGCACTATTAACAAGGGTACTATCACCAAGGGCACTGTCACCATGAGCACTGTCATCATGGGCACTGTCACCATAGGAACTGTCACCGTGAGCACTGTCACTGTGGGCACTATCACCCTGAGCACTATCAAAATGGGCACTGTCACCATAGGCACTGTCACCATGGACACTGTCACCATGAGCACTATCATCATGGGCAGTGCTACCATGAGCAATTTCACCATCGGAACTCCATCCATGTACACCGCCAGCGTGAGCACAGTCAACATGGGCAGTGTCACCATGAGCAGTGTCCCCATGGGCACTTTCAACATGGGCCCTATCACCATGCGAACTGTCACCATGAGCACTATCACCATGAGCACTGTCACCATGAGCATAGTCACCATCGGGTCTGTCACCATGAGCACTATGACCGTGTGCACTATCACCATAGGTAGTGTCACGGTGAGCAATATCACCATGGGCACTGTCACCATGAGCACTATTACCATGGGCACTATCACCATGAGCACTATCACAGTGAGCACTGTCACCGTGGGCAATGTCACCATGTGCACTGTCACCATGAGCACTGTCGCCATGAGCACTATCACCATGGGAAGTGTCAACATGGGAACGGTCACCATGGGCACTGTCAACGTGAGCACTGTCAGCATGGGAACTCTCACCAGGAGCACTGTCTCCATGGGAAATGTCACCCTGGACACTGTTCACTATGGGAAGTGTCACCATGAGCACTGTCACCATGGGCACTGTCACTATGGACACTGTCTCCATGGGCACTCTCACCATGGACACTGTCACTGTGGAAAATGTCACCATGGGCACTGTAACCATCTACACTGTCCCCAGGAGCACTATCACCATGGACACTGTATCCATCAGCATTGTCCCCATGGGCACTGTCAATATGAGCACTGTCACCATGGGAACTCTCACCATGAGCACTGTCACCATGGCCAGTGTCACCATGGCCACTGTCACCATAAGCACTGTCACAAAGGGAAATGTCACCATGGGCACTCTCATCATTTGCTCTGTCACCGTGGGCACTGTCACCATAAGCACTGTCACCATGAGCACTGTTCAACATGGGCACTGTCACCTAGAGCACTGCCACTGTGGGCACTATCACCGTGAGCACTGTCACCATGAGCACTGTCACCATGGACACTGTCACCATGAGCATTGTGACCTTGAGCACTGTCACCATGGGAACTTTCACCATGGGCACTGTAACCATGGGCACTGTCACCATGGACAATGTCACCTTGGGAACCGTCACCATGGAAAATGTCACCATGGGCACTGTTGGCCATGGACACTGTCACCATGGGCACTGTGAACATGAGCACTGTCACCATGTAAACTCTTACCATGAACACTGTCACCATGGGAAATGTCACCATGGGCACTGTCACCATGGACACTGTCACCATGAGCACTATCATCATGGGCTGTGCTACCATGAGGAATTTCACCATCGGAACTCCAACCATGTACACCGCCAGCATGAGCACAGTCACCATGGGCAGTGTCACCATGAGCACTATCACCATGAGCACTATCACCATGTGCACTATCACCACGGACACTGTCACCGTGAGAACTATCACCGTGAGCACTGTCACCATGAGAACTGTCACCATGGGCACTGTAACCATGGGAACTGTCACCATGAGCACTATCACCGTGACCACTATCAACATGGGCAGTGTCACCGTGAGCACTATCTCCGTGAACACTTTCACCATGACTACTATCACCGTGGGCACTATAAGCATGAGCACTATCACCATGATCACTATCACCAAGGGCACTGTCACCATGAGCACTATCACCGTGGACAATGTCACCATGAGAACTATCACCGTGAGCACTATCACCATGGGAAGTGTCACCGTGAGAACTGTCACCATGGACATTGTCACCGTGGGCACTGTCACCATGAGCACTGTCACCATGAGCACTGTCACTGTTGGTACTGTCACCATGAGCAATGTCACCATTGGCACTGTCACCATGTGCCCTGTCACCATAGGCACTGTCACCGTGGACACTGTCACCATGAACAATATCATCATAGGCAGTGCCACCATAAGGAATTTCACCATGGGAACTCCAACCATGTATAGCACCAGCATGAGCATAGTCATCATGGTCAGTGTCACCATGAATACTGCCACCATGGGCACTTTCAACATGGGCACAGTCACCATGCGAACTATCACCATAAGGACTACCACCATGAGCAATATTACTATGAACACTATCACCAAGGACACTGTCAACGTCAGCACTATCACCGTAAGCACTATCACCATGAGCACTGTCACCGTGAGCACTGTCACCATGGGCAATTTCAACATGGCCACTGTCACCATGGGCACTGTCACCATGGGAACTCTCACCATGAACACTGTCACCATGGGAAATGTCATTATGGGCAGTGTCACCTTGGGCACTGTCACCATGGGCAGTGTCACCATGAGCACTATTACCATGAGCAGTATCACCATGAGCACTATCACCATGGGCACTGTCACAGTGAGCACTATTACCATGGGTACTATCACCAAGGGCACTGTCATCGTGAACACTGTCACCATGAGCACTGTTACCGTGGGCCTTGCCACCATGAGCACTGTCATCATGGCCACTGTCACCATGCGGACTGCCACCATGAGCACTATCACAGTGGGCACTGTCACCATGAGAACTGTCACCATGGGCAGTGTATCCATGGGAACTGTCACCATGGGCACTATCATGGTGAGCACTATCACCATGGGAACTGTCACCATCGGAACAGTCACCATGCGCACTGTAACCATTGGCACTGCCACAGTGAGCACTGTCACAGTGAGCACTGTCACCATGGGAACTGTCACCATGTGCAGTGTCACCATGGGAACTCTCACTATGAGCACTGTCACCATGGGAAATGTCACTATGGGCAGTGTCACCATGGGCACTGTCACCATGGGTAGTGTCACCATGAGCACTATTACCATGAGCACTATCACCATGAGCACTATCATCACGGGCAGTGCCACCATGAGCACTATCACCGTGAGCACTATCACCATGGGTAGTGTCACCATGAGCAATATCACCATGGGCACTGTCACCATGAGCACTATTACAATGGGCATTATCACCATGAGCACTATCACCGTGAGCACTTTCAGTGTGGGCATTGTCACCATGTGCACTGTCACCATGAGCACTGACACCATGAGCACTATCACCATGGCAAAGTTGACCATGGGAATGGTCACCATGGGCAATGTCAACATGAGCACTGTCACCATGGGCACTGTCACCATGGGCACTGTCACCATGGGTATGCTGACCATGGGCACTTTCAACATGGGCACTGTCACCATGTGAAAAGTCACCATGAGCACTATCACCATGAGCACTATCACCAAGGGCACTGTCACCATGAGCACTGTCACCGTGTGCACTGTCACAGTGGGCACTATCAACATGAGCACTGTCATCATGAGCACTGTCACCATAGGAAATGTCACAGTGAGCACTGTCACTGTGGGCACTATCACCGTGGGCACTGTCACCATAGGCACTGTCACCATGGACACTGTCACCATGAGCACTATCATCATCGGCAGTGCTACCATGAGGAATTTCACCATGAGAACTTCAACCGTGTACACCACCAGCTTTAGCACAGTCACCATGGGCTGTGTCACCATGTGCAGTGTCACCATGGGCACTGTCTCCATGCGAACTGTCACCATGAGCACTGTCACCATGGGCAATGTCACCATGAGCACTGTCACTGTGGGCACTGTCACCATGGGAACTGTCACCATGAGCACTATCACCGTGAGCACTATCACCATGGGCAGTGTCACTGTGAGCAATATCACCATCGCACTGTCACCGTGAGCACTATTAACAAGGGTACTATCACCAAGGGCACTGTCACCATGAGCACTGTCATCATGGGCACTGTCACCATAGGAACTGTCACCGTGAGCACTGTCACTGTGGGCACTATCACCCTGAGCACTATCAAAATGGGCACTGTCACCATAGGCACTGTCACCATGGACACTGTCACCATGAGCACTATCATCATGGGCAGTGCTACCATGAGCAATTTCACCATCGGAACTCCATCCATGTACACCGCCAGCGTGAGCACAGTCAACATGGGCAGTGTCACCATGAGCAGTGTCCCCATGGGCACTTTCAACATGGGCCCTATCACCATGCGAACTGTCACCATGAGCACTATCACCATGAGCACTGTCACCATGAGCATAGTCACCATCGGGTCTGTCACCATGAGCACTATGACCGTGTGCACTATCACCATAGGTAGTGTCACGGTGAGCAATATCACCATGGGCACTGTCACCATGAGCACTATTACCATGGGCACTATCACCATGAGCACTATCACAGTGAGCACTGTCACCGTGGGCAATGTCACCATGTGCACTGTCACCATGAGCACTGTCGCCATGAGCACTATCACCATGGGAAGTGTCAACATGGGAACGGTCACCATGGGCACTGTCAACGTGAGCACTGTCAGCATGGGAACTCTCACCAGGAGCACTGTCTCCATGGGAAATGTCACCCTGGACACTGTTCACTATGGGAAGTGTCACCATGAGCACTGTCACCATGGGCACTGTCACTATGGACACTGTCTCCATGGGCACTCTCACCATGGACACTGTCACTGTGGAAAATGTCACCATGGGCACTGTAACCATCTACACTGTCCCCAGGAGCACTATCACCATGGACACTGTATCCATCAGCATTGTCCCCATGGGCACTGTCAATATGAGCACTGTCACCATGGGAACTCTCACCATGAGCACTGTCACCATGGCCAGTGTCACCATGGCCACTGTCACCATAAGCACTGTCACAAAGGGAAATGTCACCATGGGCACTCTCACCATTTGCTCTGTCACCGTGGGCACTGTCACCATAAGCACTGTCACCATGAGCACTGTTCAACATGGGCACTGTCACCTAGAGCACTGCCACTGTGGGCACTATCACCGTGAGCACTGTCACCATGAGCACTGTCACCATGGACACTGTCACCATGAGCATTGTGACCTTGAGCACTGTCACCATGGGAACTTTCACCATGGGCACTGTAACCATGGGCACTGTCACCATGGACAATGTCACCTTGGGAACCGTCACCATGGAAAATGTCACCATGGGCACTGTTGGCCATGGACACTGTCACCATGGGCACTGTGAACATGAGCACTGTCACCATGTAAACTCTTACCATGAACACTGTCACCATGGGATATGTCACCATGGGCACTGTCACCATGGACACTGTCACCATGAGCACTATCATCATGGGCTGTGCTACCATGAGGAATTTCACCATCGGAACTCCAACCATGTACACCGCCAGCATGAGCACAGTCACCATGGGCAGTGTCACCATGAGCACTATCACCATGAGCACTATCACCATGTGCACTATCACCACGGACACTGTCACCGTGAGAACTATCACCGTGAGCACTGTCACCATGAGAACTGTCACCATGGGCACTGTAACCATGGGAACTGTCACCATGAGCACTATCACCGTGACCACTATCAACATGGGCAGTGTCACCGTGAGCACTATCTCCGTGAACACTTTCACCATGACTACTATCACCGTGGGCACTATAAGCATGAGCACTATCACCATGAGCACTGTCACTGCGGGCACTGTCACCGTGTTCACTGTCACCATGAGCACTGTAACCATGAGCCCTATCACCATGGGAACTGTCACCATGGGAACAGTCACTATGGGCACTGCCATGATGAGCACTGTCACCATGGGAACTCTCACCATGAGCACTATCACCATGGGCACTGTCACCATGGGCACTGTCACCATGGGCGCTGTCACCATGGAAACTGTCACCATGAGCACTATAATCATGGGCAGTGCCACCATAAGGAATTTCACCATTGTAACACCAACCATATACACCGCCAGCATGAGCACAGTCACCATGGGGACTGTCAACATGAGCACTGTCACCATGGGAAATGTCTACATGAGCACTATCACCATGATCACTATCACCAAGGGCACTGTCACCATGAGCACTATCACCGTGGACAATGTCACCATGAGAACTATCACCGTGAGCACTATCACCATGGGAAGTGTCACCGTGAGAACTGTCACCATGGACATTGTCACCGTGGGCACTGTCACCATGAGCACTGTCACCATGAGCACTGTCACTGTTGGTACTGTCACCATGAGCAATGTCACCATTGGCACTGTCACCATGTGCCCTGTCACCATAGGCACTGTCACCGTGGACACTGTCACCATGAACAATATCATCATAGGCAGTGCCACCATAAGGAATTTCACCATGGGAACTCCAACCATGTATAGCACCAGCATGAGCATAGTCATCATGGTCAGTGTCACCATGAACACTGCCACCATGGGCACTTTCAACATGGGCACAGTCACCATGCGAACTATCACCATAAGGACTACCACCATGAGCAATATTACTATGAACACTATCACCAAGGACACTGTCAACGTCAGCACTATCACCGTAAGCACTATCACCATGAGCACTGTCACCGTGAGCACTGTCACCATGGGCAATTTCAACATGGCCACTGTCACCATGGGCACTGTCACCATGGGAACTCTCACCATGAACACTGTCACCATGGGAAATGTCATTATGGGCAGTGTCACCTTGGGCACTGTCACCATGGGCAGTGTCACCATGAGCACTATTACCATGAGCAGTATCACCATGAGCACTATCACCATGGGCACTGTCACAGTGAGCACTATTACCATGGGTACTATCACCAAGGGCACTGTCATCGTGAACACTGTCACCATGAGCACTGTTACCGTGGGCCTTGCCACCATGAGCACTGTCATCATGGCCACTGTCACCATGCGGACTGCCACCATGAGCACTATCACAGTGGGCACTGTCACCATGAGAACTGTCACCATGGGCAGTGTATCCATGGGAACTGTCACCATGGGCACTATCATGGTGAGCACTATCACCATGGGAACTGTCACCATCGGAACAGTCACCATGCGCACTGTAACCATTGGCACTGCCACAGTGAGCACTGTCACAGTGAGCACTGTCACCATGGGAACTGTCACCATGTGCAGTGTCACCATGGGAACTCTCACTA
The DNA here is from genome assembly GCF_028023285.1 of Balaenoptera ricei. Lineage (NCBI taxonomy): Eukaryota > Metazoa > Chordata > Mammalia > Artiodactyla > Balaenopteridae > Balaenoptera > Balaenoptera ricei. The sequence goes on from NW_026778066.1 coordinate 23,119, forward strand.
TGAGCACTGTCACCATGGGAAATGTCACTATGGGCAGTGTCACCATGGGCACTGTCACCATGGGTAGTGTCACCATGAGCACTATTACCATGAGCACTATCACCATGAGCACTATCATCACGGGCAGTGTCACCATGAGCACTATCACCGTGAGCACTATCACCATGGGTAGTGTCACCATGAGCAATATCACCATGGGCACTGTCACCATGAGCACTATTACAATGGGCATTATCACCATGAGCACTATCACCGTGAGCACTTTCAGTGTGGGCATTGTCACCATGTGCACTGTCACCATGAGCACTGTCACCATGAGCACTATCACCATGGCAAAGTTGACCATGGGAATGGTCACCATGGGCAATGTCAACATGAGCACTGTCACCATGGGCACTGTCACCATGGGCACTGTCACCATGGGTATGCTGACCATGGGCACTTTCAACATGGGCACTCTCACCATGCAAAAAGTCACCATGAGCACTATCACCATGAGCACTATCACCAAGGGCACTGTCACCATGAGCACTGTCACCGTGTGCACTGTCACAGTGGGCACTATCAACATGAGCACTGTCATCATGAGCACTGTCACCATAGGAAATGTCACAGTGAGCACTGTCACTGTGGGCACTATCACCGTGGGCACTGTCACCATAGGCACTGTCACCATGGACACTGTCACCATGAGCACTATCATCATCGGCAGTGCTACCATGAGGAATTTCACCATCGGAACTCCAACCAAGTACAACGCCAGCATGAGCACAGTCATTATGGGCAGTGCCACTATGAGCACTGTCTCCATGGGCACTTTCAACATGGGCCCTGTCACCATGCGAACTATCTCCATGAGCACTATCAGCATGAGCAATTTCACCATGAGCACTGTCACCATGGGCACTGTCACAATGAGCACTGTCACCATGGGCACTGTAACCATGGGGACGTTCACCCTGAGCACTATCACCGTGAGCACTATCACCATGGGCAGGGTCACCGTGAGCAATATCACCAAGGGCACTGTGACTGTGAGCACTATTACCATGGGCACTGTCTCCATGTGAACTGTCACCATGAGCACTGTCACCATGGGCAATGTCACCATGAGCACTGTCACTGTGGGCACTGTCACCATGGGAACTGTCACCATGAGCACTATCACCGTGAGCACTATCACCATGGGCAGTGTCACTGTGAGCAATATCACCATCGCACTGTCACCGTGAGCACTATTAACAAGGGTACTATCACCAAGGGCACTGTCACCATGAGCACTGTCATCATGGGCACTGTCACCATAGGAACTGTCACCGTGAGCACTGTCACTGTGGGCACTATCACCCTGAGCACTATCAAAATGGGCACTGTCACCATAGGCACTGTCACCATGGACACTGTCACCATGAGCACTATCATCATGGGCAGTGCTACCATGAGCAATTTCACCATCGGAACTCCATCCATGTACACCGCCAGCGTGAGCACAGTCAACATGGGCAGTGTCACCATGAGCAGTGTCCCCATGGGCACTTTCAACATGGGCCCTATCACCATGCGAACTGTCACCATGAGCACTATCACCATGAGCACTGTCACCATGAGCATAGTCACCATCGGGTCTGTCACCATGAGCACTATGACCGTGTGCACTATCACCATAGGTAGTGTCACGGTGAGCAATATCACCATGGGCACTGTCACCATGAGCACTATTACCATGGGCACTATCACCATGAGCACTATCACAGTGAGCACTGTCACCGTGGGCAATGTCACCATGTGCACTGTCACCATGAGCACTGTCACCATGAGCACTATCACCATGGGAAGTGTCAACATGGGAACGGTCACCATGGGCACTGTCAACGTGAGCACTGTCAGCATGGGAACTCTCACCAGGAGCACTGTCTCCATGGGAAATGTCACCCTGGACACTGTTCACTATGGGAAGTGTCACCATGAGCACTGTCACCATGGGCACTGTCACTATGGACACTGTCTCCATGGGCACTCTCACCATGGACACTGTCACTGTGGAAAATGTCACCATGGGCACTGTAACCATCTACACTGTCCCCAGGAGCACTATCACCATGGACACTGTATCCATCAGCATTGTCCCCATGGGCACTGTCAATATGAGCACTGTCACCATGGGAACTCTCACCATGAGCACTGTCACCATGGCCAGTGTCACCATGGCCACTGTCACCATAAGCACTGTCACAAAGGGAAATGTCACCATGGGCACTCTCATCATTTGCTCTGTCACCGTGGGCACTATCACCGTGAGCACTGTCACCATGAGCACTGTCACCATGGACACTGTCACCATGAGCATTGTGACCTTGAGCACTGTCACCATGGGAACTTTCACCATGGGCACTGTAACCATGGGCACTGTCACCATGGACAATGTCACCTTGGGAACCGTCACCATGGAAAATGTCACCATGGGCACTGTTGGCCATGGACACTGTCACCATGGGCACTGTGAACATGAGCACTGTCACCATGTAAACTCTTACCATGAACACTGTCACCATGGGAAATGTCACCATGGGCACTGTCACCATGGACACTGTCACCATGAGCACTATCATCATGGGCTGTGCTACCATGAGGAATTTCACCATCGGAACTCCAACCATGTACACCGCCAGCATGAGCACAGTCACCATGGGCAGTGTCACCATGAGCACTATCACCATGAGCACTATCACCATGTGCACTATCACCACGGACACTGTCACCGTGAGAACTATCACCGTGAGCACTGTCACCATGAGAACTGTCACCATGGGCACTGTAACCATGGGAACTGTCACCATGAGCACTATCACCGTGACCACTATCAACATGGGCAGTGTCACCGTGAGCACTATCTCCGTGAACACTTTCACCATGACTACTATCACCGTGGGCACTATAAGCATGAGCACTATCACCATGATCACTATCACCAAGGGCACTGTCACCATGAGCACTATCACCGTGGACAATGTCACCATGAGAACTATCACCGTGAGCACTATCACCATGGGAAGTGTCACCGTGAGAACTGTCACCATGGACATTGTCACCGTGGGCACTGTCACCATGAGCACTGTCACCATGAGCACTGTCACTGTTGGTACTGTCACCATGAGCAATGTCACCATTGGCACTGTCACCATGTGCCCTGTCACCATAGGCACTGTCACCGTGGACACTGTCACCATGAACAATATCATCATAGGCAGTGCCACCATAAGGAATTTCACCATGGGAACTCCAACCATGTATAGCACCAGCATGAGCATAGTCATCATGGTCAGTGTCACCATGAACACTGCCACCATGGGCACTTTCAACATGGGCACAGTCACCATGCGAACTATCACCATAAGGACTACCACCATGAGCAATATTACTATGAACACTATCACCAAGGACACTGTCAACGTCAGCACTATCACCGTAAGCACTATCACCATGAGCACTGTCACCGTGAGCACTGTCACCATGGGCAATTTCAACATGGCCACTGTCACCATGGGCACTGTCACCATGGGAACTCTCACCATGAACACTGTCACCATGGGAAATGTCATTATGGGCAGTGTCACCTTGGGCACTGTCACCATGGGCAGTGTCACCATGAGCACTATTACCATGAGCAGTATCACCATGAGCACTATCACCATGGGCACTGTCACATTGAGCACTATTACCATGGGTACTATCACCAAGGGCACTGTCATCGTGAACACTGTCACCATGAGTACTGTTACCGTGGGCCTTGCCACCATGAGCACTGTCATCATGGCCACTGTCACCATGCGGACTGCCACCATGAGCACTATCACAGTGGGCACTGTCACCATGAGAACTGTCACCATGGGCAGTGTATCCATGGGAACTGTCACCATGGGCACTATCATGGTGAGCACTATCACCATGGGAACTGTCACCATCGGAACAGTCACCATGCGCACTGTAACCATTGGCACTGCCACAGTGAGCACTGTCACAGTGAGCACTGTCACCATGGGAACTGTCACCATGTGCAGTGTCACCATGGGAACTCTCACTATGAGCACTGTCACCATGGGAAATGTCACTATGGGCAGTGTTACCATGGGCACTGTCACCATGGGTAGTGTCACCATGAGCACTATTACCATGAGCACTATCACCATGAGCACTATCATCACGGGCAGTGCCACCATGAGCACTATCACCGTGAGCACTATCACCATGGGTAGTGTCACCATGAGCAATATCACCATGGGCACTGTCACCATGAGCACTATTACAATGGGCATTATCACCATGAGCACTATCACCGTGAGCACTTTCAGTGTGGGCATTGTCACCATGTGCACTGTCACCATGAGCACTGTCACCATGAGCACTATCACCATGGCAAAGTTGACCATGGGAATGGTCACCATGGGCGATGTCAACATGAGCACTGTCACCATGGGCACTGTCACCATGGGCACTGTCACCATGGGTATGCTGACCATGGGCACTTTCAACATGGGCACTGTCACCATGCGAAAAGTCACCATGAGCACTATCACCATGAGCACTATCACCAAGGGCACTGTCACCATGAGCACTGTCACCGTGTGCACTGTCACAGTGGGCACTATCAACATGAGCACTGTCATCATGAGCACTGTCACCATAGGAAATGTCACAGTGAGCACTGTCACTGTGGGCACTATCACCGTGGGCACTGTCACCATAGGCACTGTCACCATGGGCGCTGTCACCATGGAAACTGTCACCATGAGCACTATAATCATGGGCAGTGCCACCATAAGGAATTTCACCATTGTAACACCAACCATAAACACCGCCAGCATGAGCACAGTCACCATGGGGACTGTCAACATGAGCACTGTCACCATGGGAAATGTCTACATGAGCACTATCACCATGATCACTATCACCAAGGGCACTGTCACCATGAGCACTATCACCGTGGACAATGTCACCATGAGAACTATCACCGTGAGCACTATCACCATGGGAAGTGTCACCGTGAGAACTGTCACCATGGACATTGTCACCGTGGGCACTGTCACCATGAGCACTGTCACCATGAGCACTGTCACTGTTGGTACTGTCACCATGAGCAATGTCACCATTGGCACTGTCACCATGTGCCCTGTCACCATAGGCACTGTCACCGTGGACACTGTCACCATGAACAATATCATCATAGGCAGTGCCACCATAAGGAATTTCACCATGGGAACTCCAACCATGTATAGCACCAGCATGAGCATAGTCATCATGGTCAGTGTCACCATGAACACTGCCACCATGGGCACTTTCAACATGGGCACAGTCACCATGCGAACTATCACCATAAGGACTACCACCATGAGCAATATTACTATGAACACTATCACCAAGGACACTGTCAACGTCAGCACTATCACCGTAAGCACTATCACCATGAGCACTGTCACCGTGAGCACTGTCACCATGGGCAATTTCAACATGGCCACTGTCACCATGGGCACTGTCACCATGGGAACTCTCACCATGAACACTGTCACCATGGGAAATGTCATTATGGGCAGTGTCACCTTGGGCACTGTCACCATGGGCAGTGTCACCATGAGCACTATTACCATGAGCAGTATCACCATGAGCACTATCACCATGGGCACTGTCACAGTGAGCACTATTACCATGGGTACTATCACCAAGGGCACTGTCATCGTGAACACTGTCACCATGAGCACTGTTACCGTGGGCCTTGCCACCATGAGCACTGTCATCATGGCCACTGTCACCATGCGGACTGCCACCATGAGCACTATCACAGTGGGCACTGTCACCATGAGAACTGTCACCATGGGCAGTGTATCCATGGGAACTGTCACCATGGGCACTATCATGGTGAGCACTATCACCATGGGAACTGTCACCATCGGAACAGTCACCATGCGCACTGTAACCATTGGCACTGCCACAGTGAGCACTGTCACAGTGAGCACTGTCACCATGGGAACTGTCACCATGTGCAGTGTCACCATGGGAACTCTCACTATGAGCACTGTCACCATGGGAAATGTCACTATGGGCAGTGTCACCATGGGCACTGTCACCATGGGTAGTGTCACCATGAGCACTATTACCATGAGCACTATCACCATGAGCACTATCATCACGGGCAGTGCCACCATGAGCACTATCACCGTGAGCACTATCACCATGGGTAGTGTCACCATGAGCAATATCACCATGGGCACTGTCACCATGAGCACTATTACAATGGGCATTATCACCATGAGCACTATCACCGTGAGCACTTTCAGTGTGGGCATTGTCACCATGTGCACTGTCACCATGAGCACTGTCACCATGAGCACTATCACCATGGCAAAGTTGACCATGGGAATGGTCACCATGGGCAATGTCAACATGAGCACTGTCACCATGGGCACTGTCACCATGGGCACTGTCACCATGGGTATGCTGACCATGGGCACTTTCAACATGGGCACTGTCACCATGCGAAAAGTCACCATGAGCACTATCACCATGAGCACTATCACCAAGGGCACTGTCACCATGAGCACTGTCACCGTGTGCACTGTCACAGTGGGCACTATCAACATGAGCACTGTCATCATGAGCACTGTCACCATAGGAAATGTCACAGTGAGCACTGTCACTGTGGGCACTATCACCGTGGGCACTGTCACCATAGGCACTGTCACCATGGACACTGTCACCATGAGCACTATCATCATCGGCAGTGCTACCATGAGGAATTTCACCATGAGAACTTCAACCGTGTACACCACCAGCTTTAGCACAGTCACCATGGGCTGTGTCACCATGAGCAGTGTCACCATGGGCACTGTCTCCATGCGAACTGTCACCATGAGCACTGTCACCATGGGCAATGTCACCATGAGCACTGTCACTGTGGGCACTGTCACCATGGGAACTGTCACCATGAGCACTATCACCGTGAGCACTATCACCATGGGCAGTGTCACTGTGAGCAATATCACCATCGCACTGTCACCGTGAGCACTATTAACAAGGGTACTATCACCAAGGGCACTGTCACCATGAGCACTGTCATCATGGGCACTGTCACCATAGGAACTGTCACCGTGAGCACTGTCACTGTGGGCACTATCACCCTGAGCACTATCAAAATGGGCACTGTCACCATAGGCACTGTCACCATGGACACTGTCACCATGAGCACTATCATCATGGGCAGTGCTACCATGAGCAATTTCACCATCGGAACTCCATCCATGTACACCGCCAGCGTGAGCACAGTCAACATGGGCAGTGTCACCATGAGCAGTGTCCCCATGGGCACTTTCAACATGGGCCCTATCACCATGCGAACTGTCACCATGAGCACTATCACCATGAGCACTGTCACCATGAGCATAGTCACCATCGGGTCTGTCACCATGAGCACTATGACCGTGTGCACTATCACCATAGGTAGTGTCACGGTGAGCAATATCACCATGGGCACTGTCACCATGAGCACTATTACCATGGGCACTATCACCATGAGCACTATCACAGTGAGCACTGTCACCGTGGGCAATGTCACCATGTGCACTGTCACCATGAGCACTGTCGCCATGAGCACTATCACCATGGGAAGTGTCAACATGGGAACGGTCACCATGGGCACTGTCAACGTGAGCACTGTCAGCATGGGAACTCTCACCAGGAGCACTGTCTCCATGGGAAATGTCACCCTGGACACTGTTCACTATGGGAAGTGTCACCATGAGCACTGTCACCATGGGCACTGTCACTATGGACACTGTCTCCATGGGCACTCTCACCATGGACACTGTCACTGTGGAAAATGTCACCATGGGCACTGTAACCATCTACACTGTCCCCAGGAGCACTATCACCATGGACACTGTATCCATCAGCATTGTCCCCATGGGCACTGTCAATATGAGCACTGTCACCATGGGAACTCTCACCATGAGCACTGTCACCATGGCCAGTGTCACCATGGCCACTGTCACCATAAGCACTGTCACAAAGGGAAATGTCACCATGGGCACTCTCACCATTTGCTCTGTCACCGTGGGCACTGTCACCATAAGCACTGTCACCATGAGCACTGTTCAACATGGGCACTGTCACCTAGAGCACTGCCACTGTGGGCACTATCACCGTGAGCACTGTCACCATGAGCACTGTCACCATGGACACTGTCACCATGAGCATTGTGACCTTGAGCACTGTCACCATGGGAACTTTCACCATGGGCACTGTAACCATGGGCACTGTCACCATGGACAATGTCACCTTGGGAACCGTCACCATGGAAAATGTCACCATGGGCACTGTTGGCCATGGACACTGTCACCATGGGCACTGTGAACATGAGCACTGTCACCATGTAAACTCTTACCATGAACACTGTCACCATGGGAAATGTCACCATGGGCACTGTCACCATGGACACTGTCACCATGAGCACTATCATCATGGGCTGTGCTACCATGAGGAATTTCACCATCGGAACTCCAACCATGTACACCGCCAGCATGAGCACAGTCACCATGGGCAGTGTCACCATGAGCACTATCACCATGAGCACTATCACCATGTGCACTATCACCACGGACACTGTCACCGTGAGAACTATCACCGTGAGCACTGTCACCATGAGAACTGTCACCATGGGCACTGTAACCATGGGAACTGTCACCATGAGCACTATCACCGTGACCACTATCAACATGGGCAGTGTCACCGTGAGCACTATCTCCGTGAACACTTTCACCATGACTACTATCACCGTGGGCACTATAAGCATGAGCACTATCACCATGAGCACTGTCACTGCGGGCACTGTCACCGTGTTCACTGTCACCATGAGCACTGTAACCATGAGCCCTATCACCATGGGAACTGTCACCATGGGAACAGTCACTATGGGCACTGCCATGATGAGCACTGTCACCATGGGAACTCTCACCATGAGCACTATCACCATGGGCACTGTCACCATGGGCACTGTCACCATGGGCGCTGTCACCATGGAAACTGTCACCATGAGCACTATAATCATGGGCAGTGCCACCATAAGGAATTTCACCATTGTAACACCAACCATATACACCGCCAGCATGAGCACAGTCACCATGGGGACTGTCAACATGAGCACTGTCACCATGGGAAATGTCTACATGAGCACTATCACCATGATCACTATCACCAAGGGCACTGTCACCATGAGCACTATCACCGTGGACAATGTCACCATGAGAACTATCACCGTGAGCACTATCACCATGGGAAGTGTCACCGTGAGAACTGTCACCATGGACATTGTCACCGTGGGCACTGTCACCATGAGCACTGTCACCATGAGCACTGTCACTGTTGGTACTGTCACCATGAGCAATGTCACCATTGGCACTGTCACCATGTGCCCTGTCACCATAGGCACTGTCACCGTGGACACTGTCACCATGAACAATATCATCATAGGCAGTGCCACCATAAGGAATTTCACCATGGGAACTCCAACCATGTATAGCACCAGCATGAGCATAGTCATCATGGTCAGTGTCACCATGAACACTGCCACCATGGGCACTTTCAACATGGGCACAGTCACCATGCGAACTATCACCATAAGGACTACCACCATGAGCAATATTACTATGAACACTATCACCAAGGACACTGTCAACGTCAGCACTATCACCGTAAGCACTATCACCATGAGCACTGTCACCGTGAGCACTGTCACCATGGGCAATTTCAACATGGCCACTGTCACCATGGGCACTGTCACCATGGGAACTCTCACCATGAACACTGTCACCATGGGAAATGTCATTATGGGCAGTGTCACCTTGGGCACTGTCACCATGGGCAGTGTCACCATGAGCACTATTACCATGAGCAGTATCACCATGAGCACTATCACCATGGGCACTGTCACAGTGAGCACTATTACCATGGGTACTATCACCAAGGGCACTGTCATCGTGAACACTGTCACCATGAGCACTGTTACCGTGGGCCTTGCCACCATGAGCACTGTCATCATGGCCACTGTCACCATGCGGACTGCCACCATGAGCACTATCACAGTGGGCACTGTCACCATGAGAACTGTCACCATGGGCAGTGTATCCATGGGAACTGTCACCATGGGCACTATCATGGTGAGCACTATCACCATGGGAACTGTCACCATCGGAACAGTCACCATGCGCACTGTAACCATTGGCACTGCCACAGTGAGCACTGTCACAGTGAGCACTGTCACCATGGGAACTGTCACCATGTGCAGTGTCACCATGGGAACTCTCACTATGAGCACTGTCACCATGGGAAATGTCACTATGGGCAGTGTCACCATGGGCACTGTCACCATGGGTAGTGTCACCATGAGCACTATTACCATGAGCACTATCACCATGAGCACTATCATCACGGGCAGTGTCACCATGAGCACTATCACCGTGAGCACTATCACCATGGGTAGTGTCACCATGAGCAATATCACCATGGGCACTGTCACCATGAGCACTATTACAATGGGCATTATCACCATGAGCACTATCACCGTGAGCACTTTCAGTGTGGGCATTGTCACCATGTGCACTGTCACCATGAGCACTGTCACCATGAGCACTATCACCATGGCAAAGTTGACCATGGGAATGGTCACCATGGGCAATGTCAACATGAGCACTGTCACCATGGGCACTGTCACCATGAGCACTATCATCATCGGCAGTGCTACCATGAGGAATTTCACCATCGGAACTCCAACCAAGTACAACGCCAGCATGAGCACAGTCATTATGGGCAGTGCCACTATGAGCACTGTCACCATGGGCACTTTCAACATGGGCCCTGTCACCATGCGAACTATCTCCATGAGCACTATCAGCGTGAGCAATTTCACCATGAGCACTGTCACCATGGGCACTGTCACAATGAGCACTGTCACCATGGGCACTGTAACCATGGGGACGTTCACCCTGAGCACTATCACCGTGAGCACTATCACCATGGGCAGGGTCACCGTGAGCAATATCACCAAGGGCACTGTGACTGTGAGCACTATTACCATGGGCAATATCACCATGAGCACTATCACCGTGAGCACTGTCACCGTGGGCACTGTCATAGTGTGCACTGTCACCATGAGCACTATCACCATGTGAACTGTCACCATGGGAATGGTCACCATGGGCAATGTCAACATGAGCACTGTCACCATGAGCACTGTCACCATGGGAAATGTCACCATGGGCACTATCATCATGGGCAGTGCCACCATGAGGAATTTCACCATGAGAACTTCAACCGTGTACACCACCAGCTTTAGCACAGTCACCATGGGCTGTGTCACCATGAGCAGTGTCACCATGGGCACTGTCTCCATGCGAACTGTCACCATGAGCACTGTCACCATGGGCAATGTCACCATGAGCACTGTCACTGTGGGCACTGTCACCATGGGAACTGTCACCATGAGCACTATCACCGTGAGCACTATCACCATGGGCAGTGTCACTGTGAGCAATATCACCATCGCACTGTCACCGTGAGCACTATTAACAAGGGTACTATCACCAAGGGCACTGTCACCATGAGCACTGTCATCATGGGCACTGTCACCATAGGAACTGTCACCGTGAGCACTGTCACTGTGGGCACTATCACCCTGAGCACTATCAAAATGGGCACTGTCACCATAGGCACTGTCACCATGGACACTGTCACCATGAGCACTATCATCATGGGCAGTGCTACCATGAGCAATTTCACCATCGGAACTCCATCCATGTACACCGCCAGCGTGAGCACAGTCAACATGGGCAGTGTCACCATGAGCAGTGTCCCCATGGGCACTTTCAACATGGGCCCTATCACCATGCGAACTGTCACCATGAGCACTATCACCATGAGCACTGTCACCATGAGCATAGTCACCATCGGGTCTGTCACCATGAGCACTATGACCGTGTGCACTATCACCATAGGTAGTGTCACGGTGAGCAATATCACCATGGGCACTGTCACCATGAGCACTATTACCATGGGCACTATCACCATGAGCACTATCACAGTGAGCACTGTCACCGTGGGCAATGTCACCATGTGCACTGTCACCATGAGCACTGTCGCCATGAGCACTATCACCATGGGAAGTGTCAACATGGGAACGGTCACCATGGGCACTGTCAACGTGAGCACTGTCAGCATGGGAACTCTCACCAGGAGCACTGTCTCCATGGGAAATGTCACCCTGGACACTGTTCACTATGGGAAGTGTCACCATGAGCACTGTCACCATGGGCACTGTCACTATGGACACTGTCTCCATGGGCACTCTCACCATGGACACTGTCACTGTGGAAAATGTCACCATGGGCACTGTAACCATCTACACTGTCCCCAGGAGCACTATCACCATGGACACTGTATCCATCAGCATTGTCCCCATGGGCACTGTCAATATGAGCACTGTCACCATGGGAACTCTCACCATGAGCACTGTCACCATGGCCAGTGTCACCATGGCCACTGTCACCATAAGCACTGTCACAAAGGGAAATGTCACCATGGGCACTCTCACCATTTGCTCTGTCACCGTGGGCACTGTCACCATAAGCACTGTCACCATGAGCACTGTTCAACATGGGCACTGTCACCTAGAGCACTGCCACTGTGGGCACTATCACCGTGAGCACTGTCACCATGAGCACTGTCACCATGGACACTGTCACCATGAGCATTGTGACCTTGAGCACTGTCACCATGGGAACTTTCACCATGGGCACTGTAACCATGGGCACTGTCACCATGGACAATGTCACCTTGGGAACCGTCACCATGGAAAATGTCACCATGGGCACTGTTGGCCATGGACACTGTCACCATGGGCACTGTGAACATGAGCACTGTCACCATGTAAACTCTTACCATGAACACTGTCACCATGGGAAATGTCACCATGGGCACTGTCACCATGGACACTGTCACCATGAGCACTATCATCATGGGCTGTGCTACCATGAGGAATTTCACCATCGGAACTCCAACCATGTACACCGCCAGCATGAGCACAGTCACCATGGGCAGTGTCACCATGAGCACTATCACCATGAGCACTATCACCATGTGCACTATCACCACGGACACTGTCACCGTGAGAACTATCACCGTGAGCACTGTCACCATGAGAACTGTCACCATGGGCACTGTAACCATGGGAACTGTCACCATGAGCACTATCACCGTGACCACTATCAACATGGGCAGTGTCACCGTGAGCACTATCTCCGTGAACACTTTCACCATGACTACTATCACCGTGGGCACTATAAGCATGAGCACTATCACCATGAGCACTGTCACTGCGGGCACTGTCACCGTGTTCACTGTCACCATGAGCACTGTAACCATGAGCCCTATCACCATGGGAACTGTCACCATGGGAACAGTCACTATGGGCACTGCCATGATGAGCACTGTCACCATGGGAACTCTCACCATGAGCACTATCACCATGGGCACTGTCACCATGGGCACTGTCACCATGGGCGCTGTCACCATGGAAACTGTCACCATGAGCACTATAATCATGGGCAGTGCCACCATAAGGAATTTCACCATTGTAACACCAACCATATACACCGCCAGCATGAGCACAGTCACCATGGGGACTGTCAACATGAGCACTGTCACCATGGGAAATGTCTACATGAGCACTATCACCATGATCACTATCACCAAGGGCACTGTCACCATGAGCACTATCACCGTGGACAATGTCACCATGAGAACTATCACCGTGAGCACTATCACCATGGGAAGTGTCACCGTGAGAACTGTCACCATGGACATTGTCACCGTGGGCACTGTCACCATGAGCACTGTCACCATGAGCACTGTCACTGTTGGTACTGTCACCATGAGCAATGTCACCATTGGCACTGTCACCATGTGCCCTGTCACCATAGGCACTGTCACCGTGGACACTGTCACCATGAACAATATCATCATAGGCAGTGCCACCATAAGGAATTTCACCATGGGAACTCCAACCATGTATAGCACCAGCATGAGCATAGTCATCATGGTCAGTGTCACCATGAACACTGCCACCATGGGCACTTTCAACATGGGCACAGTCACCATGCGAACTATCACCATAAGGACTACCACCATGAGCAATATTACTATGAACACTATCACCAAGGACACTGTCAACGTGAGCACTATCACCGTAAGCACTATCACCATGAGCACTGTCACCGTGAGCACTGTCACCATGGGCAATTTCAACATGGCCACTGTCACCATGGGCACTGTCACCATGGGAACTCTCACCATGAACACTGTCACCATGGGAAATGTCATTATGGGCAGTGTCACCTTGGGCACTGTCACCATGGGCAGTGTCACCATGAGCACTATTACCATGAGCAGTATCACCATGAGCACTATCACCATGGGCACTGTCACAGTGAGCACTATTACCATGGGTACTATCACCAAGGGCACTGTCATCGTGAACACTGTCACCATGAGCACTGTTACCGTGGGCCTTGCCACCATGAGCACTGTCATCATGGCCACTGTCACCATGCGGACTGCCACCATGAGCACTATCACAGTGGGCACTGTCACCATGAGAACTGTCACCATGGGCAGTGTATCCATGGGAACTGTCACCATGGGCACTATCATGGTGAGCACTATCACCATGGGAACTGTCACCATCGGAACAGTCACCATGCGCACTGTAACCATTGGCACTGCCACAGTGAGCACTGTCACAGTGAGCACTGTCACCATGGGAACTGTCACCATGTGCAGTGTCACCATGGGAACTCTCACTATGAGCACTGTCACCATGGGAAATGTCACTATGGGCAGTGTTACCATGGGCACTGTCACCATGGGTAGTGTCACCATGAGCACTATTACCATGAGCACTATCACCATGAGCACTATCATCACGGGCAGTGCCACCATGAGCACTATCACCGTGAGCACTATCACCATGGGTAGTGTCACCATGAGCAATATCACCATGGGCACTGTCACCATGAGCACTATTACAATGGGCATTATCACCATGAGCACTATCACCGTGAGCACTTTCAGTGTGGGCATTGTCACCATGTGCACTGTCACCATGAGCACTATCACCATGAGCACTATCACCATGGCAAAGTTGACCATGGGAATGGTCACCATGGGCAATGTCAACATGAGCACTGTCACCATGGGCACTGTCACCATGGGCACTGTCACCATGGGTATGCTGACCATGGGCACTTTCAACATGGGCACTGTCACCATGCGAAAAGTCACCATGAGCACTATCACCATGAGCACTATCACCAAGGGCACTGTCACCATGAGCACTGTCACCGTGTGCACTGTCACAGTGGGCACTATCAACATGAGCACTGTCATCATGAGCACTGTCACCATAGGAAATGTCACAGTGAGCACTGTCACTGTGGGCACTATCACCGTGGGCACTGTCACCATAGGCACTGTCACCATGGGCGCTGTCACCATGGAAACTGTCACCATGAGCACTATAATCATGGGCAGTGCCACCATAAGGCATTTCACCATTGTAACACCAACCATAAACACCGCCAGCATGAGCACAGTCACCATGGGGACTGTCAACATGAGCACTGTCACCATGGGAAATGTCTACATGAGCACTATCACCATGATCACTATCACCAAGGGCACTGTCACCATGAGCACTATCACCGTGGACAATGTCACCATGAGAACTATCACCGTGAGCACTATCACCATGGGAAGTGTCACCGTGAGAACTGTCACCATGGACATTGTCACCGTGGGCACTGTCACCATGAGCACTGTCACCATGAGCACTGTCACTGTTGGTACTGTCACCATGAGCAATGTCACCATTGGCACTGTCACCATGTGCCCTGTCACCATAGGCACTGTCACCGTGGACACTGTCACCATGAACAATATCATCATAGGCAGTGCCACCATAAGGAATTTCACCATGGGAACTCCAACCATGTATAGCACCAGCATGAGCATAGTCATCATGGTCAGTGTCACCATGAACACTGCCACCATGGGCACTTTCAACATGGGCACAGTCACCATGCGAACTATCACAATAAGGACTACCACCATGAGCAATATTACTATGAACACTATCACCAAGGACACTGTCAACGTGAGCACTATCACCGTAAGCACTATCACCATGAGCACTGTCACCGTGAGCACTGTCACCATGGGCAATTTCAACATGGCCACTGTCACCATGGGCACTGTCACCATGGGAACTCTCACCATGAACACTGTCACCATGGGAAATGTCATTATGGGCAGTGTCACCTTGGGCACTGTCACCATGGGCAGTGTCACCATGAGCACTATTACCATGAGCAGTATCACCATGAGCACTATCACCATGGGCACTGTCACAGTGAGCACTATTACCATGGGTACTATCACCAAGGGCACTGTCATCGTGAACACTGTCACCATGAGCACTGTTACCGTGGGCCTTGCCACCATGAGCACTGTCATCATGGCCACTGTCACCATGCGGACTGCCACCATGAGCACTATCACAGTGGGCACTGTCACCATGAGAACTGTCACCATGGGCAGTGTATCCATGGGAACTGTCACCATGGGCACTATCATGGTGAGCACTATCACCATGGGAACTGTCACCATCGGAACAGTCACCATGCGCACTGTAACCATTGGCACTGCCACAGTGAGCACTGTCACAGTGAGCACTGTCACCATGGGAACTGTCACCATGTGCAGTGTCACCATGGGAACTCTCACTATGAGCACTGTCACCATGGGAAATGTCACTATGGGCAGTGTCACCATGGGCACTGTCACCATGGGTAGTGTCACCATGAGCACTATTACCATGAGCACTATCACCATGAGCACTATCATCACGGGCAGTGCCACCATGAGCACTATCACCGTGAGCACTATCACCATGGGTAGTGTCACCATGAGCAATATCACCATGGGCACTGTCACCATGAGCACTATTACAATGGGCATTATCACCATGAGCACTATCACCGTGAGCACTTTCAGTGTGGGCATTGTCACCATGTGCACTGTCACCATGAGCACTGTCACCATGAGCACTATCACCATGGCAAAGTTGACCATGGGAATGGTCACCATGGGCAATGTCAACATGAGCACTGTCACCATGGGCACTGTCACCATGGGCACTGTCACCATGGGTATGCTGACCATGGGCACTTTCAACATGGGCACTGTCACCATGCGAAAAGTCACCATGAGCACTATCACCATGAGCACTATCACCAAGGGCACTGTCACCATGAGCACTGTCACCGTGTGCACTGTCACAGTGGGCACTATCAACATGAGCACTGTCATCATGAGCACTGTCACCATAGGAAATGTCACAGTGAGCACTGTCACTGTGGGCACTATCACCGTGGGCACTGTCACCATAGGCACTGTCACCATGGACACTGTCACCATGAGCACTATCATCATCGGCAGTGCTACCATGAGGAATTTCACCATGAGAACTTCAACCGTGTACACCACCAGCTTTAGCACAGTCACCATGGGCTGTGTCACCATGAGCAGTGTCACCATGGGCACTGTCTCCATGCGAACTGTCACCATGAGCACTGTCACCATGGGCAATGTCACCATGAGCACTGTCACTGTGGGCACTGTCACCATGGGAACTGTCACCATGAGCACTATCACCGTGAGCACTATCACCATGGGCAGTGTCACTGTGAGCAATATCACCATCGCACTGTCACCGTGAGCACTATTAACAAGGGTACTATCACCAAGGGCACTGTCACCATGAGCACTGTCATCATGGGCACTGTCACCATAGGAACTGTCACCGTGAGCACTGTCACTGTGGGCACTATCACCCTGAGCACTATCAAAATGGGCACTGTCACCATAGGCACTGTCACCATGGACACTGTCACCATGAGCACTATCATCATGGGCAGTGCTACCATGAGCAATTTCACCATCGGAACTCCATCCATGTACACCGCCAGCGTGAGCACAGTCAACATGGGCAGTGTCACCATGAGCAGTGTCCCCATGGGCACTTTCAACATGGGCCCTATCACCATGCGAACTGTCACCATGAGCACTATCACCATGAGCACTGTCACCATGAGCATAGTCACCATCGGGTCTGTCACCATGAGCACTATGACCGTGTGCACTATCACCATAGGTAGTGTCACGGTGAGCAATATCACCATGGGCACTGTCACCATGAGCACTATTACCATGGGCACTATCACCATGAGCACTATCACAGTGAGCACTGTCACCGTGGGCAATGTCACCATGTGCACTGTCACCATGAGCACTGTCGCCATGAGCACTATCACCATGGGAAGTGTCAACATGGGAACGGTCACCATGGGCACTGTCAACGTGAGCACTGTCAGCATGGGAACTCTCACCAGGAGCACTGTCTCCATGGGAAATGTCACCCTGGACACTGTTCACTATGGGAAGTGTCACCATGAGCACTGTCACCATGGGCACTGTCACTATGGACACTGTCTCCATGGGCACTCTCACCATGGACACTGTCACTGTGGAAAATGTCACCATGGGCACTGTAACCATCTACACTGTCCCCAGGAGCACTATCACCATGGACACTGTATCCATCAGCATTGTCCCCATGGGCACTGTCAATATGAGCACTGTCACCATGGGAACTCTCACCATGAGCACTGTCACCATGGCCAGTGTCACCATGGCCACTGTCACCATAAGCACTGTCACAAAGGGAAATGTCACCATGGGCACTCTCACCATTTGCTCTGTCACCGTGGGCACTGTCACCATAAGCACTGTCACCATGAGCACTGTTCAACATGGGCACTGTCACCTAGAGCACTGCCACTGTGGGCACTATCACCGTGAGCACTGTCACCATGAGCACTGTCACCATGGACACTGTCACCATGAGCATTGTGACCTTGAGCACTGTCACCATGGGAACTTTCACCATGGGCACTGTAACCATGGGCACTGTCACCATGGACAATGTCACCTTGGGAACCGTCACCATGGAAAATGTCACCATGGGCACTGTTGGCCATGGACACTGTCACCATGGGCACTGTGAACATGAGCACTGTCACCATGTAAACTCTTACCATGAACACTGTCACCATGGGAAATGTCACCATGGGCACTGTCACCATGGACACTGTCACCATGAGCACTATCATCATGGGCTGTGCTACCATGAGGAATTTCACCATCGGAACTCCAACCATGTACACCGCCAGCATGAGCACAGTCACCATGGGCAGTGTCACCATGAGCACTATCACCATGAGCACTATCACCATGTGCACTATCACCACGGACACTGTCACCGTGAGAACTATCACCGTGAGCACTGTCACCATGAGAACTGTCACCATGGGCACTGTAACCATGGGAACTGTCACCATGAGCACTATCACCGTGACCACTATCAACATGGGCAGTGTCACCGTGAGCACTATCTCCGTGAACACTTTCACCATGACTACTATCACCGTGGGCACTATAAGCATGAGCACTATCACCATGAGCACTGTCACTGCGGGCACTGTCACCGTGTTCACTGTCACCATGAGCACTGTAACCATGAGCCCTATCACCATGGGAACTGTCACCATGGGAACAGTCACTATGGGCACTGCCATGATGAGCACTGTCACCATGGGAACTCTCACCATGAGCACTATCACCATGGGCACTGTCACCATGGGCACTGTCACCATGGGCGCTGTCACCATGGAAACTGTCACCATGAGCACTATAATCATGGGCAGTGCCACCATAAGGAATTTCACCATTGTAACACCAACCATATACACCGCCAGCATGAGCACAGTCACCATGGGGACTGTCAACATGAGCACTGTCACCATGGGAAATGTCTACATGAGCACTATCACCATGATCACTATCACCAAGGGCACTGTCACCATGAGCACTATCACCGTGGACAATGTCACCATGAGAACTATCACCGTGAGCACTATCACCATGGGAAGTGTCACCGTGAGAACTGTCACCATGGACATTGTCACCGTGGGCACTGTCACCATGAGCACTGTCACCATGAGCACTGTCACTGTTGGTACTGTCACCATGAGCAATGTCACCATTGGCACTGTCACCATGTGCCCTGTCACCATAGGCACTGTCACCGTGGACACTGTCACCATGAACAATATCATCATAGGCAGTGCCACCATAAGGAATTTCACCATGGGAACTCCAACCATGTATAGCACCAGCATGAGCATAGTCATCATGGTCAGTGTCACCATGAACACTGCCACCATGGGCACTTTCAACATGGGCACAGTCACCATGCGAACTATCACCATAAGGACTACCACCATGAGCAATATTACTATGAACACTATCACCAAGGACACTGTCAACGTCAGCACTATCACCGTAAGCACTATCACCATGAGCACTGTCACCGTGAGCACTGTCACCATGGGCAATTTCAACATGGCCACTGTCACCATGGGCACTGTCACCATGGGAACTCTCACCATGAACACTGTCACCATGGGAAATGTCATTATGGGCAGTGTCACCTTGGGCACTGTCACCATGGGCAGTGTCACCATGAGCACTATTACCATGAGCAGTATCACCATGAGCACTATCACCATGGGCACTGTCACAGTGAGCACTATTACCATGGGTACTATCACCAAGGGCACTGTCATCGTGAACACTGTCACCATGAGCACTGTTACCGTGGGCCTTGCCACCATGAGCACTGTCATCATGGCCACTGTCACCATGCGGACTGCCACCATGAGCACTATCACAGTGGGCACTGTCACCATGAGAACTGTCACCATGGGCAGTGTATCCATGGGAACTGTCACCATGGGCACTATCATGGTGAGCACTATCACCATGGGAACTGTCACCATCGGAACAGTCACCATGCGCACTGTAACCATTGGCACTGCCACAGTGAGCACTGTCACAGTGAGCACTGTCACCATGGGAACTGTCACCATGTGCAGTGTCACCATGGGAACTCTCACTATGAGCACTGTCACCATGGGAAATGTCACTATGGGCAGTGTCACCATGGGCACTGTCACCATGGGTAGTGTCACCATGAGCACTATTACCATGAGCACTATCACCATGAGCACTATCATCACGGGCAGTGTCACCATGAGCACTATCACCGTGAGCACTATCACCATGGGTAGTGTCACCATGAGCAATATCACCATGGGCACTGTCACCATGAGCACTATTACAATGGGCATTATCACCATGAGCACTATCACCGTGAGCACTTTCAGTGTGGGCATTGTCACCATGTGCACTGTCACCATGAGCACTGTCACCATGAGCACTATCACCATGGCAAAGTTGACCATGGGAATGGTCACCATGGGCAATGTCAACATGAGCACTGTCACCATGGGCACTGTCACCATGAGCACTATCATCATCGGCAGTGCTACCATGAGGAATTTCACCATCGGAACTCCAACCAAGTACAACGCCAGCATGAGCACAGTCATTATGGGCAGTGCCACTATGAGCACTGTCACCATGGGCACTTTCAACATGGGCCCTGTCACCATGCGAACTATCTCCATGAGCACTATCAGCGTGAGCAATTTCACCATGAGCACTGTCACCATGGGCACTGTCACAATGAGCACTGTCACCATGGGCACTGTAACCATGGGGACGTTCACCCTGAGCACTATCACCGTGAGCACTATCACCATGGGCAGGGTCACCGTGAGCAATATCACCAAGGGCACTGTGACTGTGAGCACTATTACCATGGGCAATATCACCATGAGCACTATCACCGTGAGCACTGTCACCGTGGGCACTGTCATAGTGTGCACTGTCACCATGAGCACTATCACCATGTGAACTGTCACCATGGGAATGGTCACCATGGGCAATGTCAACATGAGCACTGTCACCATGAGCACTGTCACCATGGGAAATGTCACCATGGGCACTATCATCATGGGCAGTGCCACCATGAGGAATTTCACCATGAGAACTTCAACCGTGTACACCACCAGCTTTAGCACAGTCACCATGGGCTGTGTCACCATGAGCAGTGTCACCATGGGCACTGTCTCCATGCGAACTGTCACCATGAGCACTGTCACCATGGGCAATGTCACCATGAGCACTGTCACTGTGGGCACTGTCACCATGGGAACTGTCACCATGAGCACTATCACCGTGAGCACTATCACCATGGGCAGTGTCACTGTGAGCAATATCACCATCGCACTGTCACCGTGAGCACTATTAACAAGGGTACTATCACCAAGGGCACTGTCACCATGAGCACTGTCATCATGGGCACTGTCACCATAGGAACTGTCACCGTGAGCACTGTCACTGTGGGCACTATCACCCTGAGCACTATCAAAATGGGCACTGTCACCATAGGCACTGTCACCATGGACACTGTCACCATGAGCACTATCATCATGGGCAGTGCTACCATGAGCAATTTCACCATCGGAACTCCATCCATGTACACCGCCAGCGTGAGCACAGTCAACATGGGCAGTGTCACCATGAGCAGTGTCCCCATGGGCACTTTCAACATGGGCCCTATCACCATGCGAACTGTCACCATGAGCACTATCACCATGAGCACTGTCACCATGAGCATAGTCACCATCGGGTCTGTCACCATGAGCACTATGACCGTGTGCACTATCACCATAGGTAGTGTCACGGTGAGCAATATCACCATGGGCACTGTCACCATGAGCACTATTACCATGGGCACTATCACCATGAGCACTATCACAGTGAGCACTGTCACCGTGGGCAATGTCACCATGTGCACTGTCACCATGAGCACTGTCGCCATGAGCACTATCACCATGGGAAGTGTCAACATGGGAACGGTCACCATGGGCACTGTCAACGTGAGCACTGTCAGCATGGGAACTCTCACCAGGAGCACTGTCTCCATGGGAAATGTCACCCTGGACACTGTTCACTATGGGAAGTGTCACCATGAGCACTGTCACCATGGGCACTGTCACTATGGACACTGTCTCCATGGGCACTCTCACCATGGACACTGTCACTGTGGAAAATGTCACCATGGGCACTGTAACCATCTACACTGTCCCCAGGAGCACTATCACCATGGACACTGTATCCATCAGCATTGTCCCCATGGGCACTGTCAATATGAGCACTGTCACCATGGGAACTCTCACCATGAGCACTGTCACCATGGCCAGTGTCACCATGGCCACTGTCACCATAAGCACTGTCACAAAGGGAAATGTCACCATGGGCACTCTCACCATTTGCTCTGTCACCGTGGGCACTGTCACCATAAGCACTGTCACCATGAGCACTGTTCAACATGGGCACTGTCACCTAGAGCACTGCCACTGTGGGCACTATCACCGTGAGCACTGTCACCATGAGCACTGTCACCATGGACACTGTCACCATGAGCATTGTGACCTTGAGCACTGTCACCATGGGAACTTTCACCATGGGCACTGTAACCATGGGCACTGTCACCATGGACAATGTCACCTTGGGAACCGTCACCATGGAAAATGTCACCATGGGCACTGTTGGCCATGGACACTGTCACCATGGGCACTGTGAACATGAGCACTGTCACCATGTAAACTCTTACCATGAACACTGTCACCATGGGAAATGTCACCATGGGCACTGTCACCATGGACACTGTCACCATGAGCACTATCATCATGGGCTGTGCTACCATGAGGAATTTCACCATCGGAACTCCAACCATGTACACCGCCAGCATGAGCACAGTCACCATGGGCAGTGTCACCATGAGCACTATCACCATGAGCACTATCACCATGTGCACTATCACCACGGACACTGTCACCGTGAGAACTATCACCGTGAGCACTGTCACCATGAGAACTGTCACCATGGGCACTGTAACCATGGGAACTGTCACCATGAGCACTATCACCGTGACCACTATCAACATGGGCAGTGTCACCGTGAGCACTATCTCCGTGAACACTTTCACCATGACTACTATCACCGTGGGCACTATAAGCATGAGCACTATCACCATGAGCACTGTCACTGCGGGCACTGTCACCGTGTTCACTGTCACCATGAGCACTGTAACCATGAGCCCTATCACCATGGGAACTGTCACCATGGGAACAGTCACTATGGGCACTGCCATGATGAGCACTGTCACCATGGGAACTCTCACCATGAGCACTATCACCATGGGCACTGTCACCATGGGCACTGTCACCATGGGCGCTGTCACCATGGAAACTGTCACCATGAGCACTATAATCATGGGCAGTGCCACCATAAGGAATTTCACCATTGTAACACCAACCATATACACCGCCAGCATGAG